>NC_090742.1:49246173-49360695 GCF_036898095.1 Palaemon carinicauda
AATTGAAGCTATGACTGGTCCCAGGCATACCCTACCCCAAGCAAGTGGTATAGGGCCCCCTACCCCAGCACCATCGTCTGCAAGTGTTCTCCAAGTGCCTAATTCAGCTGTGCAGACACCTAAGGTGACAGTAAATTTGCCTCCACCATTAACCCATGATGTTACTTATAGGCAATACACAGAATGGAAGCAGAGATGGAAGGATTATGCTGTTATGGTAGATTTGGATAATTTACCTCAACCTAAGCAGTTGATACAGCTAAGGGCATGTCTCAGTGTTGAGATGAGACGCTTATTAGAACACAATTTGGGTATTCCACCAGACTCAACTATGCTTTTGGATGATGTTTTATCTCATATCGAAACTTATATAAAGGGTCAGCAGAATGAAGCACTTCGTCGGTTAGCTTTTACTCAATGCAAGCAAGCAGAAGGCGAGTCATTAACAGATTTTTTCGTTCATTTACAACAGCTCTCAGAGGAGGTTGATTTATGTAAAGGCGTTAACTGTGTGGAGGCCCAAATAAAACATGCTATTTTGGTTGGCATAAGGAATGAAGAACTCACCAAGAAGCTCATTAGCATGCCTACAACAACAACACTTGAGGAAGTGAAGCTGACTTGCAGGGCTTTTGAGGCTGCAAAGAAGACAACGACAGAGCTTAAAGCTCCACAGACTTCAGTGCGTGCCGTGTCAAACTACAAGAAGTTAAAGAAGGCATTTGCTAAACCGGAGCAACCTAAGAAAATTCATCAGCAAGAGAAAACTCCTTCTTCAAGTAGCAGATGCAAGAATTGTGGTCAACAGCATAATAGTGACACATGTAAGGCAGTATCCCACAAGTGCAGGAACTGTGCTAAAACTGGCCGTTTCCCGTATACTGCCGCATGTCCCGCATTGGCTAAGGAGTGCCGAATTTGCCATAAATTTGGCCACTATGGTGTTTGTTGTGCACAGAAAAAGTCAAAGGGACCAAGGGAGTCGAAAGATTTAAAGGACACCAAATTGAACACTGTCAAGATATCTTCTCCAGCCATACGTTCAGTTAATTTACGTCCCCTAAGTTGTCCCTCACCACCTATCAATTTACATGTCACATATGGCAGTAAATCAGGGAAGATCAATGTTATCCCTGATACTGGTGCAGATACCACTGTCTTTGGAGTGCAACACTTACAAGCATTGGGTATTGATGTCAAGGAATTGTCTCCGCCCCCTGAGTTGGTTTTCCAACGCCGATGGATCACCCATGGAAGGTAACGTCTTGGGATCAATGGAGGCCGTCATGACTTATGGTGATATCTCATACAAGGGGTATATTGATGTTCTTAGTTCTCTCCCAACACCATTACTGTGTTATGATGCCCTCCGCCACCTGAGGATCATTCCCTGGGACTTCCCACGTCAAATGCAAGAGAGGAAACTTAGCAGGACTTCAGTAGGAACCAGTCAGGTCCAAGTCAGCCAAGTTAATACATGTGAACAAATGTCCGTTGTTCCTCCGCCTCCAGCCACATCCTCACCTGAGGAAGCCAGGCAATACTTTCTAAAGGAATATAGCGATGTGCTAATGACGAAGGAGCAGTTTCATCAAGGAGCACAACTCAAGCCAATGACTGGACCATCTATGCGTATTCACCTGAAAGAGGATGTGAAACCCTTTGCTATCTACACTCCGCGTCTTATACCACTAGCCTTTCAAGAGGACGTCAAGACCGAGTTGGAGACAATGGTAGCACAAGGCATCATTAAACCTGTTGGGGATCAACCATCCCCATGGTGTCACCCCTTAGTGGTCGTGGCCAAACCTACAGGTGGTGTTCGTGTCACCACAGATTTAAGCAAGTTAAATTCACAGGTTTTAAGGCCTGCACATTCTTCACCATCACCATTTAGTTCAATCAGGAGTATTGATCCTAATTCAAGGTATTTCTCCACCATGGATGCATTGTGTGGGTACTGGCAGATCCCACTAGCAGAGGAAGACCAAGCCCTTACAACATTCATCACGCCCTACGGTCGGTATCGCTATCGTCGTTCACCCATGGGATTCAGCGCTTCAGGAGATGCCTACTGCAGGAGAGGTGATATTGCTCTTCAGGGCATCCAACATTGTGTCAAGGTTGTGGATGATATCCTTGTATATGATAAGGATTATTATTCTCACTTATGCAGGCTCAACAAAGTTTTGTCTCGCTGTAGGACTCACGGTATTACTTTAAATGCAGAAAAGTTTGTTATTGCTAGCCCTACTGTACCTTTTTGTGGGTATACGTTATCTGAAAATGGAATTGCAGCAGACAAGGAGAAAGTTCGAGCTATATCAGAGTTCCCAAAGCCAGCAAATCTGACAGATTTAAGGTCATTCATGGGCCTTACTAACCAATTAACAGAATTTTCACCTGATCTTGCAGCTGCAGCAGATCCGCTTCGGCCGCTAATGAGCCCTAAGAGATCCTTCACGTGGACAGCAGATCATGATGCCGCATTTGCCAGTGTTAAAAAGGCTCTCTCTCAGCCACCTGTGCTGGCTCATTTCGACCCTACCTGCCCCACCGTACTACAAACGGATGCTTCCCGTTTATATGGTTTAGGATACGCACTTCTACAAGACCATGGAGAAGGCCGTTTCCGCATGGTCCAGTGTGGTTCAAGATTTTTGGCCGATGCAGAAACTAGGTGGGCCACCATTGAGCTAGAATGTTTAGCTTCAGTTTGGGCTATGAATAAATGTCGCCATTACTTACTTGGATTGCCCCATTTCACATTGGTGACTGACCATAGACCCCTAATACCCATCTTGAATACATATACATTGGATGCAATAGAAAACACACGTATTCAGCGTCTGAAAGAGAAAATTTCACAATATATCTTCACTGCAGTATGGGGTAAAGGCAAGGAACATTGCATCCCTGATGCCCTTTCACGTTCCCCTGTGAGCCACCCAACGTCCGAAGATGATATGTTAAATAGTGAAACCCATCTTTCCCTCAGGAGTGTAGTAGCCAAGACTGTGGATGCAATTTCAGATGTGAAGACATCAGATACACAAGATCTTATTTTGGAAGAGATTCGCACTGCAGCACGTGAGGACCCCTCGTACACAAGACTCCTCCAAAACGTTGCCAACGGCTTCCCCAGTCACCGCTACAATCTCCACAATGACCTACTACCCTATTGGAAAATAAGGGAGGATTTATACACCGATGATGACCTTGTCCTGTATGGTAGCCGAATAGTAATTCCCTTAGCTATGCGACGCAGCATTTTAAGACGCCTTCATGACAGCCATTGTGGAGTGGAGGCGACTAAGCGTCGGGCTAAGCAGACTGTATATTGGCCTGGTATTAATTCAGACATAGCAAATACTGTCCATGCCTGTGAGCCATGTCAGATAATGCAGCCAAGCCAACAGCAGGAACCACTATTATGCAACGAAAACCCCTCTCGTCCCTTCGAATCAGTATCGGCTGATTTCTTCAGTGTTGCTGGGAAATCTTTCCTGGTGTATGTTGACAGACTATCTGGATGGCCTGTAGTTGTAAAATTTGGCACCAATACTACAGCGGAAGTAACAACACGACACTTCAGTCACATCTTCCGAGACTTAGGTGTTCCAGTAAGGCTGAGGACAGATGGTGGACCTCAGTTCACCAGCTCAGAATTCAAGAATTTTCTTACCCGATGGGGTGTTCAACATGTGATATCCACACCTTACTATCCCCAAAGTAATGGCCATGCTGAAGCAGCCTTGAAGAAGGTCAAACATTTTATCCTAAAAGTAGCACCTTCTGGGAACATCGACACCGAAGATTTCGACAAAGGATTATTGGAAATACGGAATACTCCTAATTATGCTGGCCTTTCTCCAGCGCAGATATTATATGGCCAAGCCCTTCGATCATGCATCCCAGCCCATGCATCATCGTTCAAGCAGGAGTGGCAAGAAAAAGCAAATGAATATGACCTTCGTGTAGCATCACGTACAGAAGCAGCCAAAATAAGGTACGACAGCCATGCACACCCTTTGGAACCACTCAAACTCAATGATAATGTCCGTATCCAAGACCCTATCTCCAAGCGATGGGATAAGACTGGCATTATTATGGGCATCGGTAGGTCACGAGACTACCATGTGAAGTTACCCTCAGGAAGAATATTATTAAGTAACTGCCGTTTCTTACGCCCTGTACCTCATTCTCCTTCACATTTGCCTGACGAGACACAGCAATCTCCAAAGAAGAAGGATGTTGTCCCTGATACTAGTCAACAACAGCAAAGTGGCACTCAAGCTGAGTATCGGCGTTCACCGAGACGCCATACCCGTTCATATAGCTCATTGAACGCAAAGGGGAGGGGGAGGTGATGGATTATCGTTATAATTATTTCCATGTATATGATTATCATTGTTATATGTACCTTTATTGCTAATACACATTTAGCATATATGTTGTGTTAGGAATACATGTATGCAAATATTCTCATTTATTGGAGCATAGGGAATACTATGTAGCATTTATATTATCTCATGTGGCATGCATTTCATATTTTAATTATCTGGTATTATTGCAACCAGTCTTTCCCGTAGCCCTCCACTGTTCACAGCTCCTCCAGTGTATTACGTTTATTTTGATTATTTTCACTTATTATATGGCTTAAGAACTTACGCAAGTGTTTCTGTGAAAACCTTATTTATTTTATATCTAATGATAACTAAGAATGCTTACTTGAATGAAAAATACACTGAAATTAACAACGAAAGTCTTACGTAATTTACATGCCAAACTTATATCTACATGAGAGGAACTCATCTTAAGAGATGGCTATTCACCTCAAATACACAAATGAAATATATAAATAAAATACATAAATAAATTATATACTCTTCGCCAGACCACCTTCGTAAGAATACAGTATATATATATATATATATATATATATATATATATATATATATATATATATATATATATATATATATATATATATATATACTGTATAATGTAGGTACTAGATTGGCCGGGGCACCAGCCACCTGTAGAGATGCTACCACTAGAGTGTTAATGGGTCCTTTGACAGACAGTACTACATTCGATCCCTCTCTCTGGTTGCGGTTAATTTTTCCTTTGCCAACACTTACACAGAATAGACTGGCACATTCTTTCCATAATCTCCTCTGTACTTATACACCTAAAAACACTGAGATTACCAAACAATTCTTCTTCACTCAAGTGGTTAACTATTGCACTGCAGTTGTTCAGTGGTTACTTTCCTCTTGTTATGGGTAGAAGAGACTCTTTAGGTTTGGGAAACAACTCTTCTGGAAGAAGGACACTCATCTTGGGTAGTGCCATAGCCTCTGTACTATGGTCTTCCACTGTCTTGAGGTAGAGTTCTCTTGCTCGATGGTGCACTTGGGGACACTATTCTATCTTATTTCTGTCATTCTTGCTTTTATAGTTTATATATGAAAGATTTATCTTTATGTTATTATTCTTAAATTTTTCTTGTAGTTTATTTCCTTTTTCCATTCCCCACTGTGCTATCTTCCCTTGGGCTTATAGTATCCTGCTTTTCCAACTAGTATTGTAACTTAGCAAATAATAATGATAATAATAATAATAATAATAATAATAATAATAATGATATGTATGCATATATATATATATATATATATATATATATATATATATATATATATATATATATATATATATATATATATATATATGTATATGTATATCATCAACAACATTAATTGCCGTGACTTGTCCGCTGCAGGACAGATAGTTCAGACATTTCCTTCCATTCAAATCTGTTTATGGTCCTTCTATGCAAGTGGCTCTTAAACTTTTTTGCTTTGCGCCCCCCTTTTGCATTAAGTATAGATCTCATAACCCCCTCACCACCCTTGAAATTTTTCCAAACCAAAAAGTGCCGTATAATGTTGAACAATATATTTCCTTTTGTGTATTAATGATACTTCATTGGTTATTTGAGTGAGTGGATGAATGATAGATTTTTATTTCATTGTTGATTTTTTATAGGAATGCACTGGGCTATATTTCAATAAAATAAACATTGTTCATAGAAAATGTGTTAAACAAATACATGATGAAACAAAATTACAATCATTACATTGATACTAGAAAAAAATAATTTCTTAAAAAATATTACTACTTTTTACTTTTAAAGCAATCATTCATAGATTATGACCACATAAAAAATTATTACACAACCTTCTTAGTGATTTATTTATCCTTATTTATGTATTATTGGAAAACCATAGACAGCATAATTACTACCTTCTTATTTCCGTTGCGACTATTTTAACTGCTTATAATACAGAAAAATTGGATTGTACCCAGTGGCCTTTTTAAAAAACCTAGTGTTACTCATCAGTGGGATGGGTGATATTGGCTGTTTTTACCAACTAGTCGGGGAATGTTTAGTGGTGTTTGGCTCATTGCACATTGGAGATTACTTGGCACATTATTTCTTTTCTTCGTTTTGATTTCAACAACTGCCGAGAACCTGCTTCACACAAGTAGACGAAAAGGGTCAATATTTTATCAAAAACTTAAAGTTAAGTTCTAGGAGCCCTGCTTGTAACCCCAGTTTAAGAATCACTGTTCTATGCCAGTCTGTGCCATAAAAATTTCTCCGCTTGTTAATCCATTGTCTTCTCTTTATTCCCCTGCTTCATTGGCATTCTCTAAGAGCTCATTCTGTTATCCTTAATATCCATCTATTTTCTGTCATACTCATTATATATCCTGCCAATGACCTTTTATTTTTCTTACACATTGTTAGAATATCCTCTACTTTAGTTTACTCTCCTATCCAAGTTTCTTTTGTTTGTCTCCTGTTGATAATCCCATCATTATTCTTTACATAGTTCTTTGAGCTGTAACTACCCTATGTTCTATGGCTTTAGTAAGACTCCAAGTTTCCTATGCATAAGTTAATACTTTTCTTTTTAAAGAAACTGGCATTTTCATAGTCTCATTTTTTGTATCAAAAGCTCTCCGTACATATATGCTTTCTTTATTCAAAGTTTCTATCATCTTTTTCAATTCCTCCCATGACTCACTAAATAGACTTATGTCATCTGCAAATCTTAGTTGTTAAGGTATTCCCCATTAATGTTAATTCTTACATCTTCCCAATCTAAATTGCTAAAAATTTCTTTTAGACATGCTGTGAATAATTTAGGAGAGATGTGGTTTTCCTGTCTTACTCCTTCCCAATTGTAATTTTCTCACTATCTTCATGTAATTTTAGTATTACTGTACTTCCCTTTTAGTTATCTTCAAGTGATCTAATATAAAATTCATCTATTCCTTGTCTAAAGGGCTTTCATTGCTGCTTAAGTTTTGACAAAATCACAAGCTTTCTCATATTCTACAAATTCCATATATAATGGTTTTTCATACTCCGTTGATTTTTTCTTTAGCTTATTAATTACATGGATATGATCAGTAGTTGAATACCCACTTCTAAAGCTTGCTTACTCATTTGATTGGTTAAAGTCTAGTTGTTTTCCTATTTGTCCTAATATGAACTTTTTTAATATTTTACATATTACTGAGACTAAACCTATAGGACGATAATTTTTCAGGTCTTTTGTGTCTCCCTATTTTGTGAATTATTGTAATAATGAAGTTTTTCCAAGCTGTAGGTATAGAGCTTTCTTGTAGACATTTTCTGTAAAGTTCAGTAAGTTTTATTATTATGATATCTACATCTAGTAATAAGCAAAGTGATAAGCTATGTTTTCCTGCTGCTTTGTCTCTATAGATGCCCTTTAAAGATTTCTTTACTTCTTCTACAATTACCTTTGGTACTGGCTCAGGTGTTTTGTTGTTTTTATTTGCTGGGTTATTTCTTGAATCACTATTTTAAAGTATTGTAAAGAAGTCCTCTGTAATTTTTATCACTGCGTCTCTTTTGTCAATGATATTTCCATTTTCACCCTCTAAAGCAAATATCTGTTTGTACTATGTTCCAAGTCTTCTTTCCATCAATTTTATGCTTCTTCCCTTCTGTAGTGTTTCCACTATTTTGGTGTGTTTGTGTTTACAAATGTCTTTGGTTTTTAGTTTGTTTATTTTTTTTGATAGTTTTGCCATTAGTTTGTTTATTTTTTGGATAGTTTTGCCAATTTTATTTTATATCTCTTTCTGATTTCTATGGTAACTGTATATCATCCCTCTTGGTTTTTACCTTCATTTCCAATCTTTCCTTTATATGGTTTGTTCTGACACTAAATACAAACTCTTCTGTTATTCATAGGGATTATCTTTCACTGAAGCTGAAAGACTAACCATAAACTTTTAAGCAAGGTATAACTACTGGTCCGCTTGTTTGAGAGGGTGGGTGGCGGGTGTTAGCGGCCTCTCTCACAAACACCAGGGTTGCCTTCTCACGTTTGTTTTTGACTCAGTGGAGAGCAGACGTAGTGTCTCCTCTTCCTGCATAGACATGGCCATTTGAACTAATTTTCTTTTGTTTTGCGGGACCTTCATGACATCCTCCAAGACCTTCTTCGGTGTGTTCGGCCTGCCGAGGATGACGTTGTGAGGGATAGCACCTAAGATGAATACCAGGAGTAGTCTTCCTCCCAGTCAGAGTGATTTGGGAGATGGTGCAAGTAGAAGTCAAGAGAGATTCTTCGCCTTTTGGGTTTGCCTTGAAGTCGAAGAAACTTCGGACTTCTTCCTTGATCCCCTGATCTCTTCTGGAAACTCCTGCTTGATCGGTCTCTTCTGAGAATCCGTAAAGTGGGAGTGTTGACCAGCTAATACCAGGCCAACCTCGGGGATCTAGGGATGGTGTTTCTTCCTCTAGAGAAGAAACTCTGCCCCTTTCCTCGGGGGGATCCTTCTGATACATTGACTTCTTACAGGTTTAGCCTTTGCAGGTGTTCGCAAGTCCACCTTCGAAGGACGTGTTGATGGAGCTTCCACAGCTGGGGGTCAAGAGGAGATGAATTCTGGTTTCCTCAGAGGTAGAAGTTCCTGCACCGGGGAGTGCTATTGTGGATGCCCTTGCCGTTTTCAAACTTATGCTCTCACCCTCTCCTACTGCTGCGGCAGACGCCGGTCTGCGTTCTTTTCCCTTCTGAGAAGGGGATTGAACAAAGACATAGGCGGCTTCCTGTTAGACGTACCCCCCACCTTCTCCTCCACAGCATGACTCCCCTGCCAAGGATAACAATGGGCGAGCCCACTCACCATCCTAGCGCCGACCTGCTGTTCACAATATAAGCCCTTGCTACCACAGTTTCTCCTCTTCCACCAAGGAGCGGTCATCTTTGACCTTCCAAATGTTCGCCCTCGCTCTCCATCAGGAAACGACGCTACAACTCCAGGGAACAACGATCTTCTCATACTCCTGCTTGTGATTGCTGCTCATCAATCGTCACTCACCTGCTTTTAATCGTCACTCGCCTGTTTGTGATCGTCACTCGCCTGCTTGTGATCGTCACTCTTCTTCCCGGGATCGCCACTCACCACTCGCTACTGCGAGATCATGCCTTTCCTGTTCGCCGCTCGTGATCGTCACTGGCCTGCTTGCCGTTAGCTGGCTCGTTATTGTCACCCTCAAGTACGCTCTTCGCCTGCTCGTGTCCTTCAGTCCCTAGTGTGCCGTGCGCCACCTCGTGATCATCTTTTGCCATCTTGCCGTTCCCCAGCCCGCTGGTCCCCAGCTCACCACTCACCAGCTTGTGATCATTATTCGCCAACATGTCATGCACCTACTCCTGATTGTCACTCTCCAGCACGCTTTTTACCACCGCCCGCACGCGATTGTCACATGTGGGATATTCTCTCACTCATGCTTCCTCACCCTCCAACCTGCGATCATTGGCCCACGCATGACAGCCCACCACGCCATAGACTTAGTAGATCATTGGTGACCCTTCCAGCTCTTACCCGTGGCATGGTAACCTATACCCAGGACTGATCTCTCTGTGCCCACTTGTTACCATGCCTCGCCAGCAAGAATCGGACGCCCAGTTCCCTTCTCTTCTGGCCTCAAGGAACCTCCAAGTAAGTATGCTCCTATCAGTTCCTTTTCTCCATCTCGCCCTTTCAGGTGTGATCAAGAGTACATGCTTGTGCCACTCCCCCAGGATAAGAGACCTGCATCTCCCTGTTTTCAAGTACCCTTGAAGGTAATCACCACTTGTTAGCCTCTCCAAGAACACCCCAGACCTTTCTGCAGTAGGGAAACCTCCATCATGGTTTGACACCTTGGTGAAGGCAGTGAAGCAGGCTGTTGCAGGGATAGCTCCTCCATTGAAGCAGGCAACCGCATCAACCACTCCAAGGATCCCGTTGGAAAACTAATTCTCCTCCTCCTCTTCTTCTCTTCCTTTGGACCCTAGGCAGAAGCCTTCTGCTTCCAAGGGCCTTAACCCTGAGATATTCGTTTCACCCATCAGGATGGTGTGTGGAACTGCGGGAATTACTGCTCACCTACAGCAGGACTTCTCGCAGCTTCAAGTGACTTTAGTTCTAGCCACGAAGCAGAAGAGGAGGCTGAGTAAAGCGACTACCCCACCGCGTGATAATCTCCACCCCCTTACAAGCCGAGGTTCACGATCTCCATAGGATATATCTCATTATTATTATTATTATTATTATTATTACTAGCCAAGCATCAACCGTAGTTGGGAAAGCAAAATGCTATAAGTCCAAGGGCTCCAAACAGGGTAAAATAGCCCAGTGAGGGAAGGAAATAAGGAAATAAACTATATCAAAACCAATGAAAAAAATGAAATCAAATATTTAAAAAAAAACATTAACAACATTAAACAGATGATTGATATATAGACTAAAAAGACTTATGTCAGCCTGTTCAACATAAAAACATTTGCTGCAAGTTTGAACTTTTGAAATTCTACTGATTCAACTATCCGATTAGGAAGATCATTCCACAACTTGGTCACTGGTGGAATAAAACTTCTGGAATACTGTGTAGTATTGAGCCTCATAATAGAGAAGGCCTGACAATTAGAATTAACCGCATGCCTAGTATTACGAACAGGATGGAACTGTCCAGGGAGATCTGAAGGTAAAGGAGGGTCAGAATTATGAAAAATCTTACGCAACATGCATAATGAACTAATTGAACCACGGTGCCAAAAATTAATATCTAAATCAGGAATAAAAAATTTAATACACTAAGTTCCTGTCCAACACTTTAAGATGAGAATCAGCAGCTGAAGACCAGACAAGAGAACATGTTATACACGAAACAATGTAGAATGAAAGAATTAAAACACTTCTTCAGAATAGATTGATCACCAAAAATCTTAAAAGACTGTCTCAATAAGCCAATTATTTGTGCAATTGAAGAAGATACAGACCTAAAATGTTTCTTAAAAGGAAATTTGCTGTCGAAAACCACACCTAAAATTTTAAGAGAGTCATACAAAGTTTAAGAAACATTATCAATGTTGAGATCCGGATGTTGAGGAGCCACTAGCCTAGACCTGCTTACAATCTTACTTTGAGTTTTGTTAGGATTCAACCTCATACCTCGTAATTTGGACCATGAACTAATTTTAGCTAGATCTCTATTAAGAAATTCAGCAACCCGAGATCTACATTCAAGAGATGGAATTGATGCAAAGAGTAGCATCATCTTCATATGCAATAAGCTTGTTTTCTAGGCCAAACCACATGTCATGTTTATATAGTATGGAAAGTTATGGGACAGGAACACTACCCTGTGAAACACCAGATATTACATTCCTATACTCATTATTATTATTATTATTATTATTATTATTATTAATATTATTATTACTACTACTACTAGCTAAGCTACAACCCTAGTTGGAAAAATAATATATAAAACAAAAAAGATGGTCAATTGAAGGCTTGTATGGATACTTGAAAAGAAGAGTATTTTATCATCAATTCAGTGTGGGTTTCGTAGATTGCATTGTACAATGGATATATTTGTCCATCTAAACTCATCTGTTTGCGAGTTATTTGCTTCCAAGCAACGTCATGTAACAGTATTCTTTGATCTTGAAAAGGCATATAATACCACATGGAGGTATGATGTCCTTGAATGTCTCAATGACTTTGGTTAGTTTTAAGTTAATTTATCTACAACAATGGGTCTACAATCATTCGCATACAGCAATTCATCTACAACAATTCCGACCCATGTGGGAGTTGTTAGTAGTGAAAAACCATACGCAGCTGTTAGATCAGTCATAAATTTACCACAACTTGCTATTAAACTCCCCTTTAATTTTAAGGATTATAACGATTATAAAGCATTTTTATTAATAAAATGGTAAACTGTGAAATGATGAGTGTGAAAATAATAAATGAAAACAAATGAAACCAATTGTTTCTCCATGGCAATCATCAGAACAGAAGGACAAAAAATTATATAATATTGGCAAGATTTTATATTAGTCATACAAGATTGACCCATGGCTTTTTAATCTGTACATCTTATGAGATAATTCCCTAGTGTAGTTAGTTTGAAACAATTTTTTTGCATAAGACATATCTTTTCTAAGTTCAGTCTTTAGAAAACAATTTTGTTTCAGTCAGAAAAGTTTTTCTGACATCTTATTGGATTCTATGTTTCTATAAGATTCCTAAGAATTCACCATTCTTAAAATGCATATGTTTAGTACATAAAACTTTATATTATTCTCAGATTTTTATCTCTAATTTACTATTTTATCACTTGAATTTAATGTATTATGGAACAGCTCGGTAATAGTCAAGTTTGACTCATTGTGCTGGTTAATCTCCTCTTATAATGATACATTTGCCAATTGATTTCCCCTAATTCATGCATATGCTACTCTGCTTATTTGAATTTCCAGCATATTTTACATATCTGGCATCCCTGATTCACAGTTTGATTAGGCTAGAAGTACATAAGTCACTTCTAGTTAGCTGGAATCAAGTGCTCGTAAATTCCCTGCATTGCTCCCCATTTTATTTTGAATTTCTTTCATCTAAATTATTCTTTTTGTTAATAATAATTCCGTTTTATTTGCCCATCTGCCTCACCTTCATTTTTGTTGTCATAGTAAATGTGTGTAATATTCATTTATGGTCAATAAGTATATAAACCTTGGTACCTCAATATTATTTGAAGATTTTTTGATATTTTAAGTATTTGTATTATCAAAGGCAGTATTATTGGCTCATGAGAAGACATGAAGAAACTAGAGATAAATCAAAGCAAATCAAAAGATATTATACTAATAAAGCCAAAAAATCAATGCAATTGAATGCAAAGATGTTGACTGATCAAGATATATTAAGATAAGTGTGCAGATGTAATTAGAAATGTAATCACTAAGATGAGTGCAGATAAGGACTTCTATTTTTAAAGAAAGATAAGATGAAATGTACAGGAATTATATGCAGTTCTTTTTGCATTAATTAGTCTTTGGTTGGTAATTCAATAGTTTCTATAGCAGATTTACAAGACTCATAAATGAATAATGGCTCACTAGTTCAATATACACAAACAATCTCAAATATTATTGGTCACAGTATTGGAATCATAAGCAGCATTAATAATTGGGTGACCATTTTCAATCCATCAAAAGAAGAGGAGAAGCAATTGTATTAGATTTAATACAAGATTTACACAGAGTTTGAATTAACATTATCAAATTGTATTTCAGCGCCCCCTGGTAAAATTGATATAAATGTTCATGTGATAAGAAATATAGCCTATATATTAGATATCTAGAATCATCCTTGAACCAAACATCCATTTCCAAAGGTATGGAAACAGGTAGTAGTGATTCCAGTAGCTAAGTCAGGAAAAGATCCCAGTAATCCAAACAATTACAAACCAATTTCACTGTCCAGTTATGTTTGCAAATTGCTTGAAAAATGGTAAATTTTAGATTGAAATGGTGTTTGCTTTAGTAACATTTTATCTGCTTTGCAATTTGGCTCACAATCAGAATGATCCAGACTCTCACACTCACACATAAAATTATATACATAGAGGTTTTGAAAGAAAGAAAATCACAGTAGCCATATTTCTTGACATTCAGAAGGCATTCAGTACTGTTTGGAGGCATTCAATACTGAAATCCTTACATCATAATGTTTTTCGAGGGCACCTTCCTATTTTTATTAGATATTATATTGGTAAAAGAACGTTCCAAATTTATATAGACATTACAGTATTTATTCCGAATCCTACAACCATGACTGTGGTGTTCCCCATGGTTATGTCTTAAATGGGATTCATTTTGCATTGGCAATTAATGACATAGTTACTAAATTGGGAGTGCTAAGTAGACTGTATGTGGGGCAACATTGCAATACAGTATATTACTCTTCAAACAATCTTTTGTGAAAAGTGTAGTAATTGTGTTGGTGTATTTGAAAACTGAACTGTTGAATAAGATATGTGTTATCACTACCTTTAGTCTGACTTGGCAATTTTAGTGTACTTCGTCAAGAAAGAAGATTTCTTTTCACATGCAGTTTTTTCTTTTGTTACATATTTTTTTTGGGGGGTGTGCGATTAAATTGAATATATTACATCTGTTTAGAAGATGGAATTTATCTTTAAAATTTATAACATATTTTCCACGATATTTTGAAAAAGCTGCAGTTTTGCTTATGTATTGAATTGTTTTTATTACCAATTTTTATTAACAAAATGTGTCATTAGTTTTAATTTATTTCAGGCACATTAACAAGTTAATTTGGTTTTGTGGAGAAGTTGACTATATAACTAATATGCACTCACGAAAGAGTGAATTCTGTAACTTTGGAGAAGCAGGAAGTTTTTCAAGATTTGCTTGGACTGAGGGTATTTGGAGACTTGGGTTTTTTAACCCTTCAAAAACTTTGGGAATTTCAGGTAATTTCATTTTTCTGTAATATATATGCACTTTATTGCAAAAATATTGGTGCCTAAGTTTAGCAATCATGTAACCTCTTTAACCTACTAACCACTGCCTACGTGCAGTCAATTAACACCTATATTGGTTTCACGTAGTCCAGTATCTGATATGTTATTTTACTCTATAGTACTTTAAACTCCTAGTTTTACACCATTTCCTTAATAAACTTCTAAATCAATTATGACATTAAATAAACTGCTAATTGTTTCGGCACAAATACTGTACAAACCCCCCACTATTTATTGGGGTACTACTTTCGCCTTAGCTGAAAGATGAGCCAAGATGATTTTAGTGAGAGATAACTACCCCATTCGTGAGTTAGTGGGTGGGGGTTGGGTAGACTGACTACCCTGCTCACTCACACCTCTCGGCTGAGTAACCCCTTTGCTTTCGGGCTCAATAGAAGACAGTCATACTGCCGCTCTTGCACGCAAAGAGTTTAAACTACTAATTGTGTTTTTTTCGTTCTATATATAGTACATATATTGAAACCTACTCTTATGTTTTTACATATATGACGCTTTTATTACATTTGCCGTTTGTGTGACAGGGTATTCCGGCGGTATCCATCGCAAGGGAGTCGTCATTATGTTGCCACTACTACTCCCTTACTATGCCGCCCTCCCTCTTTCGTGGGTGGCCGCCAGATCCTCAGCGGGAGTACATCTTTCCCGTTCGCGGGTTAGGTGGTGCTCCCATTGGTTTCTTCAGTACTTAAGTTATATTTAATAACTACTTATAATTTAACTTTTCAGAGGAATTCCCTTCCAACTGAGGGTTGAGTTTTCCCCGAGTAGTCTTTTTTTGCAGCGGATATATGAATTGTAATTTATCATAACTTTTATTTTTCCTCAGATAGCAGCCGACTTAGAAAGCAGAGCCAAATGTTCCTGTGGATTCGGCCGCTTTGGTCACTGTCCTGCGCCAACTGTGCTAGCTTGTGAGCTGCTCGCTTTTCATGAGGTAGCACTTGATACCGACCTTCAACTTGAACAAGGCTTGTTGAAGGGAAGCAGAGAGTGCTGCCAAGAGGTTCGCCTCCAGGGGTTGGAGAACTTTCCCTTACGAGGGAAAGTTAAACTTCCCAGGTGTTGGGCTGCTCTCCCTTCCGAGGGAGAGCTTCCCTTCTTCAGACATTCAGCAACCTTCCCTCTTATGGGGAGAAATGCTGACAGCTCGACGAAAATCAGCATCTGCTATCTTGTCGCCAAAGATTATGCTTCTCCGTCTTGGGCTGGGGGAAAGCAAAGTCCAAGGCTAGGTCATCCTTCGGAAGGATTTCTTTCGTTCTATGCTTTTTCCTATAGGGCTGGAGGAAAGCTTGTTCTAGGTGGTGTTCTCCATTGGGTGGACTTCTCTATCGTTCGGGAGAGAGATTGTTCAGTGACCAACACATGTCGTACGCCTACGTTTTTTCCCATAGGGCTGAGGGAAAGCTTGTTCTAGGCGATGTTCTCCTTCAGGAGAATATTCCTCTCGTTCGCGAGAGAAAGCTTGTTATCACCTTTTGTGACAGAGCAGTTTCCCTCTCTGGAGGATCCTGTTAGACATTTTCCTAGGCTTTCTCCTTCTTCTAAGGTAGAAGATGCCCTTTCGAACTGACGGGTTGTCGCAGGGGCTGCTGCCTGTCGGTCTGAATTTAGTCTCTCAAGGCCGACATTGAAGACGTTGCTTCTTCTCCATGGGTGGTGGGAAAGCAAAGTCCATGGCATGTTCCTCCTCCGGGAGAACATCTCTCTCGTTCGCGAGAGAGAACCTCTTGTGATCAGTGGTCTCTTCATGCTTATGCTTCTCCCCTACGGGCGGGGTTAGAGCATTGTCCCAAGCGATGTTCTCCTTCGGGAGACAAACCTCCTCCCTGAGGGGATGAAGCACTCGAGCTTGAGCTGTCTCCCCCTCGGATGGTTTCTACTAGACGTTCCCCTTCGGAGGTTTGTCGGGTGGAAGAGTTTTTGACCTTCTCCATCCAGGGTGTGTTCCTCCCCCAGCAGTAGGAGACACCGTTTTGAGCCCTCGGGTTCAAGTTGCAATGTCCCTTTGGGGTCTCGTGAGGATATCGCATTGGACTTGCTTGATCCAAAGTCTTCGGGCTTCCATTGTGATGTTCCTTCGGGTTCTCTTAACACGGGACCTTCGGGTCCCCGTTTCGCTAAGCCTTCGGGCTTGTGGGACACTGAACCTTCAGGTTCTAGTTTTGAGGTTCCTTCAGGTTCTCGTAACCCAGGACCTTTGGGTCCTTGTTTCGCTAAGCCTTCAGGCTTGCGGCACGCCAAACCTCCGGATTCTGGTTTCGATGTTCCTTCAGGTTCTCGCAACCTGGGATTTATTGGTCCTTGTCGCGTTGAGCCTTCGGGGTCTCGTGAATGTCACTCATTGGGCTTGCGTGACCTTGGACCTTTGGGCTCTCGTTGCATTGAGTCTTCAGGCTCTTGTAACCTGGAATCCTCGGGTCCTCATCTCGTTAGGTCCTTCGGCTTACGGGACACCTAGCTTTTGGGTTCAGGTTACGTGGAGCCTTCGAGCTCTCGTTACCCAGGACTTTCGGGTTCCAGTTGTTTGAGCTCTTGGGTTCTTGCAGCTCCAGTCACATTGAATTGGCTCTTGTGACTGCCGTTATGCCAAGTCTGTTGACTCATAAAAGAGATCTTCAGATTCTCGTAGTGTGAAACCACACGACATGTTCCCTGAGGGATTCTATCTCCCTCCAGGTAACGATGGCCTAGTTCTTTCAGGTTCTCTCCATCCTTATCGTCAGGTCAAACAGGGTTCACATGACATGTTGCCTGAGGGATTCCATCTCCCTCCAGGTAACGATGACGTAGTTCCTTTGGGTTCTCGTCATCCCTGGTCACGTGAATCCTGTGGGTTCGCACAACATGTTGCCTTAGGGATTCCATCTCTCTCCAGGTAAAGATGACGTAGTTCCTTCGGGTTCTTGTCATCCTTGGTCGCTTGAATTCTTTGGGTTCACACAACACGTTACTTTAGGGATTCCATCACCCTCCAGGAAACGATGACGTAGTTCCTTCGGGTTCTCGTCATCCTTGGTCGCGTAAACCCTCTGGGTTCACACGACACGTTGCCTGAGGGATTCCATCTCCCTTCAGGCAGCGATGATGTAGTTCCTTTGGGTTCTCGTTGTGCTTCACGACACGTGAGCCCTGTGGGTTCACATAACACGATTCCATAGGGATTCCATCTCCCATGAGGAATCGGTGACATAGTTCCTTCGGGTTCATGTCCTGAGGATTCCGTAGGGTCATGCAAAATGGATTCACAATCCATAGTAGCTTCTCTCCCTGGGTGGGCTCGCGCAACAAGGTTTGCGACCAATTTTGGAGTTCCCTTTACATAGAACCCCTAGGTTCTCATCGCGCCAAATCTCATGGTTTGCGTTACCCAGAGCTTACTCTGAAAGCTCTATGGTTGAACCCTTCTATGGGGTTGGTCATCCACCGTATTGTGACTTATAACATCACTCTACACTCCTAGCTGATGCTATGTGGCAACTAGGCTGATCTCGACAGCTCCGTTCATCTCGTTTTCGAACGAACCATGGTCACCATTCCCTCCACCCCTCCCACTTCTAGTGGTTGGGGTAGCAGGCATCCCGTGATCATTTCTCATCATCGAGATACCCTCAACTGCTGGGATGGAAGCCAGCAGAATTTTAAAATTGCAGTTCAATTCCTTCTGGCATGTTTTGCCTGCATTAGACAGTAGTAACGATCGATGTCAACCCCATACGGGAAAACAATCAATAGTAACCTAATGTATGGTCTTTCTAATGATTACACTAACAGTTTAATTTTGATTTGATGACTGGCTTTTCAACTTCTTCAATGTGGGCAATGCAGTGTATGAGGCATCTTTAGGCTTATTCAGTAAACAGTATAGGCTAAGCAGTTTGTGGTACTTCTTCAGTGGATGCAATGCAGTGTATGAGGCATCATTAGGCTTATTCAGTAAACAGTACAGGCCAAGCAGTTTGTGGTATCTGTTTGACATAATAATTATTATTATTATTATTATTATTATTATTATTATTATATGCTATGCTACAACCATAGTTGGAAAAGCAGCATGCTAAAAGCCAAATGGCTCCAACAAGGAAAAATAGCCCAGTGAGGATAGGAAACAAGAGAATAAATAAACTATATAGAAGAAATGAACAATCAGAATAAAATATTTTAAGAACAGTGATAACATGGAATTATATCTTGCATATATTACCTATAATAGGGGTTTTGACATAGGAAAAATCTATTTTTTTTTTTTTTGTGAGATAGCCATGTAATCTTGATGGAAGATCCTTAATGGCAGCTTTCTAATTGGGATATTTCCTGCATGTGATATACCAGAGAATTTTACCTGTACAGGTATCACAGGGTTCTAACCCCGTGAACGAATATCCCGAGAGATATCATGTATGAAACTGGGACATATTTAAAATAACCTCGGCCATGCTTCCCCGAATAGAGTTAACCTTGCCTTGAAGGATATGGGATAGGATTAGATGCGTGGGAGAGAGAGTCGTTACAAATCCGATCCCAGTGTGTTGTAAACATGTTCGCTGGTTCGTCATTCCAGAAGCAGCCATTACATGACGAGAAGCCTCATACTGAGAATTGGGTGGGGATGTCCATCAGGACGACATGACTATCTCACCCAAAAATAGATTTTTCCTATGTCAAAACCCCTTTTTCTGGGCTCAATCCTGTGCCGGCCAGTGAAATGCTCCTAATGCACCATTTCTAAGGAATATAATTGCTAATATTACCAGAGAAAAAATGTATAGGAATGCTAGGTTGAACTAGCTCGCTCACCTAATGGTGTCGGTATAAACTGGGGCGAAATACCAGAGGTCTCGTACCATTTAGACTTCTCCTCTTCGAAATCCCTCAATAGTGAGGTGCGGTTCAACCTCCCCTGCCGCGCAGATCAGTACTACTAACTCTACCCACACTTGCCCATCACTCCTTTCTAGCACCTGTTGTTATTAAGTCCGTGTTTTTTCTCGTGTTTACCCTTGGATTTTTTCCTATTTACGCATCGATGGCCGATTCTCAAGATACCCCATCGAAGTTAAGTACTTTATCCATGAGTTTAAGCGTGATTGGGCAGTGTAGCCTTTGTTTTTATTATTTGAGAAGTGTTTATATATGAACGGCGTCCCCGTTCTTACCGTTCATGGTTCGGTTCTGCCCTTTCTCGCTAGTTCGTCCGTTATTTCTGTCATCATTAATATTCGTTCGAACTTTTAGGAGTTTTTTCCTTACATTCAGATAGTACACCGCTTATATGCTTTCATCTAGCGTTATTTTAATGTTATCCTATGATATCAGTGTTAGCGTTTCATCAAGGCGTAGGTTTTGTTGGTATGCCTGCATTCGTGCATGTTGGTGGATTGCGTCACCATTGAGATTGTTTCGCTAGTTCTAGGAGCAATTAAAGACGACCGTCTCACTTGTTGTTATTAAACCTTTTAGTTTATTACGCTTTTACATTTGGTTCGAGTGGGACTCTCGCATATCTTTGTTTTTACTGTTCGATCTACCGCTTAAGTACAAGGTTGGTACCCCTGCTTTCCATCTGCGGATGGCGTCATGCTCCCTCCCTTACCACTCGCCCGAGTCCCTCTCTCGCCATATTATTTCTGCATGCCTAGCCTTACTTACGTGATTACGCTTTTAATTCATTAATTATTTTTATGTTTGTGCATTGATATTGTATTTATTGCTTTACTCCGTTATGATCATATTTTTGGGATTTTTCATGTCATGTTGAGGGGATCTCCAGTTGGTAGCCCTGTCTACCACCACCCGCACTGGTGATTCCCCGATACCATACCCCCCCCCCACAGGTTGGGGAGGCTATTCCACCCTCCCCCCTCCTCCAGTGTACACCCTTCCTCTCACTCGATGGTTGTTGGTTATGACATACGGGTCAAGTATGCTTGTTCCTCAGTCTTCCCTCAACGTTCCGACATATTGAGGACTGAGTGTACCCACGGGGTGTGGCTTAGTCTCATTCATACCGGGCGGTTTTTCGTCCCCCTCTCCCGTCGCCCCGATTGGCCATCGGTCGGGGGAGGGGGAGGGCCGGGACTACCGGGGACTATCACACGTGATTAGTCGGTATTCCTACACCTTCTTGGTGTAGCCTTTGCTTTTAGCTATGGTTGTAAGAATGAGCACTTCTAATTAGGAGTGTCCCCACCTACG
The DNA here is from genome assembly GCF_036898095.1 of Palaemon carinicauda. Classification (NCBI taxonomy): domain Eukaryota; kingdom Metazoa; phylum Arthropoda; class Malacostraca; order Decapoda; family Palaemonidae; genus Palaemon; species Palaemon carinicauda. Next base: position 49,267,331 of record NC_090742.1, read on the forward strand.
GTACCTCCTGCTATTATCGTCCGTATAGGACTTATTTAATATCCCACATCATTATATATATTATATTCTACATGGATCATTACCTTCGTCCCGGTACCTCCGGTAGGGTAGTTGGGGGTTCCATTGGCTCCCCCAGCGCTCCCCCGTTGTACCCTCCCGTCATCAGACATCGGAGCCTCCGGGCTCTTAACTACAGGATCTGTTGACACTGACACAGTTTTTGATTCCTAACCTCCCTCCGGGAGCCCTATTCAATTACAGACATTAGTTTTAGATCATAATTGGAGTTCTCTATTTATGTATTTTAAGGATGTATCTTAAGTTACTTTAAGTTTACTTTAAGTTACTTTAAGTTTACTTTACCAGCCCTGTTCCCCGGCCCCTGGGGCCCCGGAACTAGTTATGATTATCATTATTCATCACTGTTTTTTGCATCCTTTTTCATCCCCGGCTCTGCCGGGTTCCTCTTGGAATAGTCTCAGTTCTCTGCATGTTTAGTCTAAGGCTATACATTTTATTTTATTGGCAGGTTCCGGATCCTCCGGGACCCCTTATAGAGAAACTAGTAGATGCTCATAGAATATTCCTTTTACAGGTGGTCCGTTGCCGGATGACAGCCTGCGCGGCCGTCCTTCAACAACCTTGCGGACATGCGGTCTGTCGATCCCACGCTGACTGTGGGATTCAGATGGACGATATTGTTGTATGGCACCCTGACAACTGCCTTGTCTGTTATGACCTTATCACCACCCTCTCTTCAGATTCGGTGAGCCTCTTTCAGTCGTTTTTGTATTTACATCCCTTTGCCTTCTGTTATGAATCTTCGGTTTCATTCATCAGTTTGTCCCTCGGGTTTGCTAACCTTATCCCCGTCCTTTCAGAGTTCCCAGGTGGCTAAGACCTCAGCAAGAGCCACTTTGAAAGTGTGGGTAGGCGGCTTCGCCCGTAACGTTAAGGCCAAGAAGTCCTACGTCCTCTCCGAAGATTATTGTAATCTTATCTACCCAAACGCAAAATCTTCAGCAGCAGTGCCTAAGGAAGTGGCGGCCCCTATAATTGCCGACGTTGCAGAAACTTTGGAACTCAATCTCGTTCAGGATACGGACATCGCTGACGACCCGGACCCCATTGAAGACAATGTTGCGGCTCTGAACTTAGACATAGAGCCCATGGTTTTAGACGAATCGGAAACAGGTAAGGTAGTAGGTGAGGCAGGTGGGTCCGGCGCTAAGACCTCCCTTCTTAGCCCCTCTTTTTCTTCAACTTCTAATAATTCTTCCTTTTTAGGTTTTGAAGGGAACCGCGAATCCTCTCCGAGATCGCACCCGGTTCCTCCCAAGGTCAAGTCTCAGAAGAGACCTTTAGTGAGGACTCGTAAGAATCCCACACTACCTAGATCATCCAAGCCCAAGAAGGCTCCCCTCCCCAGAGCCCCTAGTGGCTTGGCTAGCACCGCCCCTATGTCTCAGGACCCGGGAGTGCAGTCATCCCCCTTAGTTACCACGACCAACCTCGACCCGGTGGCTCTCACCAATATGATGACGAGGGTCGTTTCAGAGCAGATTAGCTCTATGCTTTCTGCCGTCACCAGGAGACTAGACACCCTGGAAGGAGGACTGCCTCAACAACAGCAGTTCCTCATCCCGGACGCCTCAAAACTCCCGCCTTTCATGAAGAACAACCCGTGGAAAATGGCGCTCCACTGCCCTTTCACGGACGGGATGTTAACCATTGAGGGTTTTGGGACCCGGCCCATTGAAGATTTTGAGTTCTTCCCTCCCGGCCTTCAATTCCCTTTCCCCGGCTTCGCCCGGCTTACGGAAGAGGCTCTTGTCCGGCTAGATAAGGTCCCTAAAGAGACCGTTATCTTTCCGAAGGAACAGGCTCAGTCTATTTGGGTTAGAACCTTAAACGAGTGGGGTTGTACAAACACCATGCTGACCCCCCACAAGAGTACTTACACCATGTTTCTTGTGGATGAACAGACCCCCACCCCTTGCGTCATCAGAATGGTTGAATTAGCCCTTCAGGCAGTGGCCGAAGACAAACCTTTGCCACAACTCCGGGAGACAGATCCTACATCTCTTCTGCTCCCATCAGATAATGAATGTTGGCTTAACATCCAATCAACATTCACTTCTGGTAAGCTATCCGCTGACTGTGCATCGACGCAATTCAGCGAACGCCTCCCAAGACTACCTGAAACCTTAATCCGACTCGAGTTCGAGTCCCGGTCTAGGTTTAGCCGGAGCCGCAACGTCTCGACTATGGCGGAGATGTTTTCTCTTAACTATGATGAGGAACACGCCTTTAAGGTTATGACTAAAGCCACCCTGCAATCTTTGTTAGCAGATTGCTATGACTTCTTGGTGGCCAGAAGACGTTGCCGTAGGCATGTCTTATCAGAAGCTACTATCCGCCATGAGCCGAATAAGCTCATTAAAGCCTCTGCTTGGGGTCCGGACCTGTTCCCGGAGGACATGGTCAACTCAGTATTGAGCGAAGCTGCCAGAGTAAACCAGAGCCTTAAGGTCCGTTGGGGCCTCACTCCCAAACGGAAGTTCGAACAATCGAGCATTCACTCCCGGGGCAGGAATAGGCTGCGCCCTTATAGCTCTACTCAATTCCACCAACCTCTTCAAGTAGTCCAGTCGGTCCCGGTCACTCAGGGCATCCAGCCCTCCACCTCCAAGTCTCAGCCCCAAGAGAAGTATGTTCTCGTTCCTGAAAGCCAAGTGGCCTCGAACTCGTTCACCTCTCCTGTTTATAACCCGGTGTATGAGTCCCGGGTTTCCTCCCAAGGATATCAACGAGGCAAGGGCCTCGGTTCGAGAGGTTCTTTTCAGAACAGAGGCAAAGGGAGATATTTCTCCCGTGGAAAGGGGTCACGTGGTGGCCGAGGCGGTAAAACCTCCAACTACTGAAGATCTTCAGGTAGGAGGGAGACTTTATGCGTTCCGGAGTCGCTGGAGGTTCAGTCCTTGGGCCTTCAGCATAATCTCCAAGGGCCTGGGGTGGAGTTGGATAGAAGGGCCTCCTCCACCGAACAAATTCCATCAACCCTCGACACTGGACCTACTTCTGTTTACCCAAGATCTTCTTCGCAAGAACGCGATCAAGGAAACGAAACATCTGAAGTTTCAAGGTCGCTTATTCAGCGTTCCGAAGAAAGACTCAGACAGCTGGAGGGTCATCCTCGATCTGTCCCGACTAAACTTGTCCATTCAATGCGACAGGTTTCACATGCTTACCGTCTCGCAGGTGCGAACCTTGCTTCCCCGTGGGGCCGTCACCACCTCCATCGATCTTACCGATGCTTACTATCACATTCCAATAGCGAGACACTTCCGCCCATTCCTAGGATTCAGACTGGACAACAAGGCTTACACGTTCAAAGTGATGCCTTTCGGGCTCAACATCGCGCCCAGAATCTTCACGAAACTGGCGGAATCAGTCATTCAGGAACTCCGATCTCACGGAATCCAAGTCGTCGCATACCTGGACGATTGGCTAATCTGGTCAGACAACGTCGAGGATTGTCTCAAGGCAACAAACAAGGTGATTCAGTATCTTCAGTTTCTGGGATTCCAAATAAACTTCAGAAAGTTTCGTCTGACACCAGAGACCAGATTTCAGTGGCTAGGATTGCGGTGGGACCTACGTTCTCACACTCTATGTCTCCCCAGGTCCAAGAGGATAGAGATTGCGAAAAATACCAAACGCTTTCTCGGGGAAAAGATAACTTCCAGAAGGAACCAGGAGAAGATTCTAGGATCCCTACAATTCTCTTCAGTGACAGACCTCCTTCTGAAAGCAAAACTGAAAGACATCAACCGGGTTTGGCGCTCCAGAGCAAACAACAAATGTCGAGACAAGAAGACACGCCTTCCTCCCATTCTTCGGAAGAGGCTTCTCCCATGGACAACCGCCAAGAGCCTATCAAAGTCGGTTCCGTTGCAGTACCCCCCTCCAAGGATAGTCATCCACACGGATGCCTCCCTATCAGGTTGGGGAGGCTATTCCCAACACAGGAAGGTTCAGGGCCTTTGGTCCACAATGTTCCAACAATTCCACAAACGTCCTGGAGGCCATGGCCGTCTTACTAACTTTGAAACGTCTTTCCCCGGCCAAGAAACAACATCTGAGGATAGTTCTCAACAACGAAGTCATAGTCCGTTGTCTAAACAGAGGGGGCTCCAAGTCAGGTCCATCAATCATGTGATGGTAGCAATCTTCTCCCTGGCGGCCTCAAACCAATGGCACATATCAGCCGTCCATCTGGCTGGAGTTCGGAACGTTGTGGCAGACGCACTCTCCAGGACGACACCGTTGGAGTAAGAATGGTCACTAGATCGCAAATCCTTTCAATGGATCCTCTCCCAAGTGCCGGATCTCCAGGTAGATCTCTTCGCGACGGAGTCCAACCACAAACTGAAATGTTATGTGGCCCCCAACCTGGACCCTTGGGCTTACGCCACGGATGCCATGTCTCTCGACTGGAACACCTGGGAAAGGATTTACCTTTTCCCACCGGTGAACCTACTGATGAAGGTGCTGGACAAACTTCGAACCTTCAAAGGTCAAGTAGCCCTGGTGGCCCCCAATTGGCCCAAGAGCAATTGGTTCCCTCTTTTACTGGAGCTGAATCTCCACCCTCACCAGATTCCCAACCCGACTTTGACCCAGATAGTACAAACGTGCACTGTGTTCGCTTCCTCAAACATTCGGAACACCCTAACTTTATGGACTTCATGAAGTTTGCGGCACACAAAGGGGCTAACATAGACCCCCAGAATACTTTATTCTTAGAATCAGACAAGAGAGACTCCACTCTTCGTCAATATGACTCAGCGGTCAAAAAACTAGCAAAGTTTTTGAAGGATTCTAATACTGTCTTTATGACACTAAACCTAACAGTAACCTTTTTTAGAACCTTGTTTGAGTCAGGCTTAGCAGCTAACACTATTACTACCATCAAGTCTGCCTTGAAGAAGATTTTCCTAATCGGCTTTAACATAGATCTAACAGATTCATTGCTAGCTTCGATCCCAAGAGCCTGTGCCAGACTCAAACCATCTCCTCGTCCTAGCTCGATTTCCTGGTTTCTCAATGATGTTCTTAAACTAGCGTCGGAAACTGTCAACGATTCATGTGAGCATATCCCCCTACTCAGAAAAACTCTCTTTCTCGTGAGTTTAGCATCTGGCGCCAGGATTTCGGAATTAGCTGCCTTATCAAGAGACCCAGGCCACATTGAGTTCCTTCCGTCAGGAGAGGTCCTCCTCTCCCCAGACAAGGTCTTCTTGGCCAAAAATGAAGACCCTCAGAATAGATGGTCCTCCTGGAAAATTATCCCTCTCCCTCAGGATACCTCCCTATGCCCGGTTACCACTCTAAAGTCCTTTCTATCAAGGACTTCCTATAAGACCTCGGGACCCTTGTTCATCAGAGAGCGGGGAGGGACTATAACTTTGAAAGGGATCAGACAACAGATCTTGTATTTCATTAAACAGGCTAATCCAGAGTCTTTTCCTCACGTCCACGACATTCGGGCGGTAGCGACCTCAATAAATTTTTTCCATCACATGAACTTTACAGATCTCTCTAAATATACCGGATGGAAATCCCCCTCAGTGTTCAAGCGGCACTATCTTAAACATCTAGAGGCCCTTCAACTCGCTACCGTAGCCGCAGGGAGCGTGGTATCCCCCAGACAAATTCCTTCCTAATTAATTCCTGAATCCGATATCTTCCACCTTCTTCCTCTTACCAGCCTCACTTACAATTCCTACCTGAGTTCGGTTTGTTATACCCTCTTAATGAGAGAATGCCTTGATGAAGTCATTGAGCTTCAGCACGGCATTTCATTCCCATGCTGAATCTTGGTGACGGGCAAGAGGGCTCTCGAACTTGGGGAAATTGCTCCCCCAGTTCGAATCTAAATTTCTCTCTTTCTTATCTTTTTCTTCCTCTTTATATTGCTTCAACCTTCTCCTAATATTATAAACTTTCTTTCATGATGCTGCCCCAACCCTATGAGTAAAATTTTCCATATGTATATGTGTATATTTTTACATATATATGTATGTTTATTATTTTTTTTTTCTATTTATGGCATGGATGTTTCTACATCTGTTATTGCCACTTGGGCGGATGTTTATGCATCCGGTATTGCTGCCTGCTTTGATGAATGTGAAAGGTGTCGCGGTTGGGAGGCGTTTGTGCTCAAAGCTATATGTGAGTGTATAGGATGATCTCAGCCATCCCGAAGATGGTTTGGACCTTTTTGGCGGAACTATTCCAAGTGTTGGGTCTTCGGAATCCAGGGGGATCCAATGCTTGGGGTAGGACTCTCGGCTTCTGGCCGGAAGCCCGTCATTACAGATATGGGGAGGATGATTCCATAGTTTCTTGGTCTCAGTCCTAACAGGCGGGTTCAGCTTACACCTGTGCCTCTATATCTGTTTTGATGCTATCCTTCGGGTAGGGTATGGAGTGGACCATCTGGGAAGTATACTCTCACTGTGCCGGTAGTGGAGAGTGTAAATTTCCTTCCCAACATGTGATGCCTTAATGTTCTCAAGCAGGTAAATCAAACTTCAAAAAATCACTCTTCTCTCTTCTTTTTTATGATGGATTCTTGTGAAAATGACCCCACCTCCCCTGGATATGCTGACTCGCCCCCGGCACTGTTGACGACCTCTGGCAATTCATTTAAAGAAAACTCCGTTGACGACCTAGGAACTAAAAAGGACTGTTCTTTAAACATTCTGAAAAAGGGTAATTTGGGCAACACAGGAAAACTGAAAGTCCTGCACGTTACCCAAATCCCTTTAGAAGCTAATTATGATGTGCTACATAAAATATTTGAGTGTTACGGATCAATAAAAGAAATTAGAATGAAACTTCAAGATGATAATTGGGAATCTTGGTTATCATTTAATTGTCATGAGGAAGCATTTAATGCAAGCTGTAACATTGTTGATATTAAAGTAGGTAATATGAGTGTTAAGGGTGCTCTTTGTGATGGGGCACCTAAAGATCTGGATGTCTACAGACCAGCAGACTGGGCTGATAAAGATATAGAGGCAGATATACCATCCCAAAGAAAGCCAAAACCACCAATGTGGCTTCTTGCTCAATCTGTGGGAGGTACGGAAAATTATTTCAAGATATGCAAATTTCTTCAGAGGAAGGTAGGTACGATCGCACCTGGAGATATATCTCGATTCGGGAAGAAAAGTTTCTTGATAAAGGCCAAGTCATACACACAGTCTGTTATACTGTCTAATTTGAAGACAGTAAATGATGATATAAAATTGGACATCAAACCCCATCTAAACTTTAGCTATGGAAGGGGAGTGGTTTTTAATAGGGATCTGTATGAATTTACTGAAGAGGAGATATTGGCCATGTGTCCCCTATCAGTGTGGAAAGTACATAAAGTACCTGGAACATCAATGATTGTTCTTACTTTCCAGGATGCTGATGTACCTTTCCACATAGACATAGAAAACGAAAGGATCAGAGTTCAACCTTTTAAGCAGAAGCCACTGCAATGTTATAATTGCTTTAAATTTGGACATCCTTCCAAAGTTTGCAATAATGAAAAAATTTGTAATACTTGCTCCAAAATTTACCATGGGGATTGTACACTTGAGGCAAGATGCTTAAACTGCAACTCTAATCATAAATCTAATGATAGGAGCTGCCAGTTTTATAAGTTAGAAGAGGCTGCCCTCAATAAATCAATTATTGAACATGTAAGCGTGGGGCATGCCAAGAGATTATTAAATAAATCTAATACTTATGCAAAAACATTAAAAACAGGAGAAAAAGTTCCTCGGGAATCATCTCACCCACCTACTACTGTAGGTAGTTCTCGAAAAAGGAATTCACAATCTATTGATAAAGTGCTGCATAAGACAAGAACATCTCCTCCTAAAGATTTATCATTGAGTATCAACAAAAAGACATTGCCCACCACTATCAAACCTTTGTCCCCCATTACAAAGGATAGTACTAACCTCTCCCAGGCCATATCCTTGCCTGATTTAATGGAGATTCCACCTGACACCAAGTTATCAGGTGTACCTGTAGTGGGGAAGGTACAAAAACCTGGTAACCTGCAACCTATTAATCGTAAAAGAGAGAGACCTCCATCTCTCTCACCCCCTTCCATAAGAAATACTAGAATTATGACATCAAATAAATATGATGTTTTGTCTGTTGATGTTGGCGATCAACCAGAAGACAATTTAAATAAATCAGAAATTCAAGTTGAGGTCCACCATCCCCCTCAACAAATATATAAAAAAGATACAAAGAAAAACTCCAACGTAAAACCCAACATAACAAGACCATCTCTGAAGAAACCTACAAGTAATAATGTTAGATTAAAAACTGCTAATGGGAAGACCTCACCCAAGACGTCTTCCAGAAATAATCCATAGTTTTCTCCTCCATTTTGCAATGGAACTGTCAGGGTTTGAGGGCGAAATATGAAGAACTTAAGCTCCTAATTCATGAGCATTCCCCCATAATAGTATGTCTACAGGAAAGTATGCTTGATTCTAACACTCCTAGTCCTCGAGAGTATGTTAGCTATGGAACACCATATAATCAACAAGCAGGGAGCCATGGCGGAAGTCTCATGTACATTCGTCGAGATGTTCCCCAAATACCTATGTCTATACGTACAACCCTGCAGGCAGTTGTTGTACAAATTGATATAGGGAGAAAATATACAATATGCTCTCTGTACTTACCTCCAAATGATGATATTTTATATGATGATTTAGCAGAAGTTATTCAACAACTCCCTCAACCTTTTCTCTTACTGGGAGATATGAATGGTAGACATCCTTTATGGGGTGATGTTTTGGCCAACACAAGGGGCAATATTATCTCATCAATTGTGGAGAATGAGGATGTGGGGCTCCTTAATACAGGAGAGCCCACGCACTTCCATGTTCAGACAGGTACTTTGTCATGCATTGACCTTTCAATTGCAAGCTCTAACTGCCTTCTTGATTTTGATTGGAGGACATTAGATGATTGGCATACTAGTGATCATGCACCAATCATTATAAACACCAACAAGGGTCCACCTTTGCAAAGATCGCCACGTTGGAATCTAGACAAGGCAGACTGGGTTAAATTTTCCGAGCTAAGTGAAATCGAAGGGAGAGCAGAACAGTTTGAAAGTATTGATGATGCTATAGACCTGCTGAATGGAACTCTTCATACAGCAGGAGTCAATTCAATTCCCAAAACAACAGGGTTATTCAAACGACGACCAGTCCCGTGGTGGTCTTCAGAACTAACTGCACTCCACAGAGCCACAAGAAGATCTCTAACACGATTGCGTAGACTCCGAACTGATGAGAATTTAATTATGTACAAGAAATGTAGAGCACAGTTCCGTCGTGCCATGAAAGAAGCAAGGCGCCAGTCATGGATGTCTTTTGTTTCCTCCATTAACAGTAGAACACCAGCATCTTCTGTGTGGAGGAAAGTAAAAAAGATAGCTGGCAAATTCACCCCCAACCCACCACCAGTGTTGAAGGTGAATGGCCAGTATGTAACTGAAGCAAATGAAGTTAGCAATGCCTTGGCTAATCATTTTTCAAATGTATCCAGCAAGTGTGAAGGAGCCCCTGGTCACCAGTATAGGAGCACTGAAGAAAATAAAATTTTAAATTTTGCAACAAGAAGGGAAGAGTCGTATAATTCTCCTTTCACTGAAAGAGAATTTGATTCCGCACTTGCTCATTGCAACGATACAGCCCCTGGACCCGATGGAATTCCATATGCAATGATTAAACATGTACATTTTAATACAAAGCTATTTATTTTAAGCATTATTAATAGAATATGGCATGATCATAGTTACCCAAGTGTTTGGGAACTAGCCATTATTTTAGCCTTTTTAAAACCCGGTAAAGACAAGTTTTTAGCAGCAAACTATCGTCCTATTGCATTGACATCTTGTTTATGTAAAATTATGGAGAAGATGGTCAATGCAAGGCTGATATGGTACCTTGAAAAGAAAGGTATTTTATCACCGATTCAATGTGGATTCCGAAAAATGCACTCAACGACTGATGTGTTGATACGACTTGAGTCTTCTATTTGTGAAGCCTTTGCTTCCAAACAGCACCATGTTACAGTATTTTTTGACCTTGAAAAGGCATATGATACCACATGGAGATATGGTATTCTTAAAACCATTCATGAATTGGGATTGAGAGGAGAGCTGCCACTATTTATTCAGGCATTTCTTTCACGTAGAGTTTTTCAAGTGAGAGTGGGGGAAACTCTATCAGAGAGTAAGTGCCAGGAAGAAGGAGTTCCTCAGGGTAGTGTGCTGAGTGTAACCCTTTTTGCACTAGCAATTAATGGGATATCCTCAGCCATTCCCCAGGATGTTCTCTCAACACTATTTGTGGATGATCTCTCAATATCATTTGCTGGCACTAGAATGGCAATGGTTGAGAGAAAAATCCAACTCTCTATTGATAAAATTATCCAGTGGGCTGACATGAATGGATTTAAGTTCTCGACAAGTAAAACTACCATTGTCCATTTTTGTCGTATCCGGGGAGTACATCCAGACCCGGATATATACATTAAAGGTCAACGGATACCATGTGTATCGGAAACCAAATTTTTAGGTTTGATATTTGACTGTAGACTTACATGGGTTTCTCACCTAAAAGCGCTAAAAGCTAAATGTGTTGAAGCTCTGAATATCTTAAAAGTATTGTCCCATACATCATGGGGGGCAGACCGCAATACTATTTTAAAATTATACAAGGCCTTGATTTTTTCCAAAATTAGTTATGGTTGTGAGGTATATTCTTCAGCCACCCCAAGCCGGTTAAAAATATTAGACTCGATACATCATGCAGGTATTAGATTATCTACTGGAGCTTTTAAAACCTCGCCTATCCCAAGTCTCCTTGTTGATGCTGGAGAGTTACCTCTAGACCTTTACCGAATGTCTTCCATTCTTCGGTATTGGTTTAGATTGCAAAGACTCCCTAGCTCTCTAGCCTTTCAGACTGCAAGCCTTGTAAGACACGCATCATACTTTGAGTTGCACCCAAAATCTCCTCAACCTTATGGCTTTCGGGTGAAACGATTTTTAAATAGTCTGGATATAATTAGAAATAAGGTACTTCCATTCAAGGTATCATCAACGCCTCCATGGAAATTACCTGACATATCATTTTGTAAATACTTTATTGGAGTTAAGAAGAATATGACTGACTTAGAATCCAGGTCTCTTTTTATGGAACATGTCGAAGAACATAGGGGATCGACTTTTATATATACTGATGGCTCCAAATCTGATGCTGGCGTTGGATTTGGAGTACATAGTAATGATTTTAATTGTAGAGGTGCACTTCCTCTAACAGCTTCCATATTTACTGCCGAACTGTATGGCATATTAACCGCTATTGAGAAAATAGCTTTGGAAAAGGAGGGTAATTTTACAATTTTTAGTGATGCAAGGAGTGTTCTTCAAGCTTTAGAAGTTTTTAATTCTAGTAACCCTCTAGTTTTAAAGATTTTAGAATGGCTTTTTATTATTGGACGGAAAGGTATAACTGTTCGATTTTGTTGGGTTCCAGCACATGTAGGTGTGTCTGGGAATGAGAAGGCAGATTTACTGGCGAAGAATGCGGCATCCGAGTTGTTACCAAGGAGGTATCCCATTCCATGTAACGATCTCCTACCTTACATCAAGAAATTGGTTTGTGATAAATGGCAACAGCACTGGGACAGTCAAGACGGCAATAAAATGAGGGAAGTAACAAATATCATATCACCTTGGAGGTATAACATGATTCCCCGAAAATGGGAGACGACTCTTTGTCGTCTCCGTATTGGTCACACACGGTTGACACACGAGTTTCTGCTGAAGGGCCAACACCAACCGTATTGCGAGGACTGCTTAGTACCTTTAACAGTGAGGCATTTGTTGACCGAATGCCCTAATTTTACTAACCTAAGAAATAGATATCTGTTTGAGGCTCAAGGTGAGGATGGCAGGTTTATCCTTGCCAAGATTCTTGGACATGATGTGTCTTACTATGCGAGCGGAATTTTTAGATTTATTTCAGAAGCAGGTCTTCTGAAAACTATTTAACTATTTTAATGACTTCTTAATTTTTATGGTTTTAATCGAATTCTCTTTAATTTTCATATACAGTAAATGGTATCGGCGTCAATGACCTTAGATGTCAGGATGCCAGAAAACTTTCAATCAATCAATCAATCAATCGGTTTGTTATATCACACCCATGGGTGTTCCCATTTCGTAACATTGTTTATTTTATTATCATTGATCAATTTACTTTTACCATACGAACTGTATTTCTTAAATGCCCAGGTTTATATAGTATGTTCTAGTAGTTGACCTTAGTTGGTTTTATTTCAAGTTTACTATTCATTTGTCTTCCCTTACTGGGATATTATATCATATCATGCTGATGTTATTAAAGATGACCATCTTCTAAGATAACTCTTGATTAAACCACTATTTGTTATGTTGATTTTAATTCGTTCCCTTATAGTTAATGAAGTTTGGGTTCGTTTCTTTGGTACTATTTCACTGGCCGGCACAGGATTGAGCCCAGAAAAGGGATTTTGACAAAGGAAAAATCTATTTCTGGGCGAGAGACCTGTGCCGCCCAGTGAACCCACCCTAGTTGCTCCCCCCCTGATCAGACCCCAAACTTAAGGGTGCTGTAAGGAGTGATGGGCAAGCGTGGGTAGAGTTAGTAGTACTGATCTGCGCGGCAGGGGAGGTTGAACCGCACCTCACTATTGAGGGATTTCGAAGAGGAGAAGTCTAAATGGTACGAGACCTCTGGTATTTCGCCCCAGTTTATACCGACACCATTAGGTGAGCGAGCTAGTTCAACCTAGCATTCCTATACATTTTTTCTCTGGTAATATTAGCAGTTATATTCCTTAGAAATGGTGCATTAGGAGCATTTCACTGGGCGGCACAGGTCTCTCGCCCAGAAATAGATTTTTCCTTCGTCAAAATCCCCTTTTTTTTGTGCTCAAGCCATTTTGTCCCGATGGAAATGTACCAGAGAATTAATATTTTCTGATGTGGTCAATTAGAGTTTCTAATCCATTAGAGTTCTTAGACATTTCACTAATTATAGGACAAAATTCCATCTATAGATAGTGTGTTATAAAGTAGTATGTTTACACTTCCAACATAGAAACTTGGAACGATAGCCCAAGGCTATGAATAGCATATGAAAGTTTTTTGTAAATTGCTTCGAAACAAAAATTTATCATCACAGTCCCACTCACTATGAACAATATCTCTGCTTGAAAGTGATTTGTCAGACAAAAGTCAGTAAAAAAGAGGGGGTTAAAAATGGAGTTACACTACCTTTTTATTGAGGTACAGTAGGTCCAAATAAAGGATATGCAAAAAGAGCTATAATCTGTTATTATTTCCAAAAGCATATAAATATAACAAGAATTGGTGCATTAATAATTACATTAATTTTGTGCAGAAAATCAGAGGTTTTCATCCAAGATATACATAATATAATAATATAAAAAAGAATATTCCATATGATAAAGAAAAGAATATCACCTTCGACTCTTCACTATATATATATAAATATATATATATATATATATATATATATATATATATATATATATATATATATATATATATATATATATATATATATATATATATATATATAAATATATATAGGTTATCACACACTACAAATAAGAATATTATTCCACCTGCACTATGTAGACTCTGAAAGTCCCAAATATAGTCCATAAGAGTACATGCACAACACTAAAAGGCTGGTTTAATCACACTACCAGCGGCCACCACAAAGTGTTTAATCTCTTCCAATTGTTGCAAGTAATGTTTGAAAAACACTCTTGAAGATTTCCTTCCCGTGTAAGCTTGTAAGCCTTCGAAGGACATATACTGGAAAAAGTTTAAGGAAAAGGCTACATTCCTATGGTCCTGACCCAATGACATAGTATCTGTGTCAGCCCTTCTGATAAAATAGGTGAGTTTGGACCTTAGGTGTTTCAAAGAGAGATTCGAACCCGTTGTTTCCCCATTAAAAAGTTGTCCATCTTTATAGGCCTCATTCTTTAACAGGTAAGCCTTAAAGCATTCCACATGGAACAGAGAAGGGTTTTCCTTTGGTGGAACGATCTTCCAGGACCTCCAACGTTTTGTGGGGAGCTCATTTTTATCCAGGAATGCAGGATCTGGGTATAGATTTACTTCTCCCAGTTCCAAGAATTCAATGTGGCCATCATCCCTTGATAGTGCCACAATTTTGCTAACTCTAGCATCAGAAGCCATAGCAAGTAAAGAGGTCGATTTTAGAGTAAGATCCCTCAAGGAAGCAGGGTCCTTATCTATTGCGGAGGCTCAAGTGCAAGACTTTGTCCAACGACCATGAGATGGCCTTGGGAGGAGCATTTGGTTTCAATTTAGCACAAGCCTTTTGGATCTTATTTAATAGTTCACAATCAATTTTATATCAAAAGTGTAAGTGATAGGTCTGGTTAGGGCCGATTTACATGAGGCAATAGTTGTTGAGGCCAAACCTTGTCCGTGAAGAGAAATAAAGATTAAAATACAGAAGTTTATAGTAATTGAAGAAGGCTGACATACTTTAATGAACTCCACCCACTTTTTTTAGGAAGACAAGGATTGTCTTATAGTAGTAGCAGACTTGTATTCTTATATAAAAGCAATCCTCTCCTTCAAAACTTTCTTTTAGCAGGTAGGGCGAGAAAATCATGAGCTGGAGGTTTTTTCTTATCCAGGAGGAAGCGAATACAGCCTTCTGTTGAACATTCTGGGACAGCAATGGAGTCGGCTTGGATCTCAATAGGGCATCTGCCATCACATTGCGAACCCATTCTAAGTGAACTTCTGAGATGCCAATTTCTCTGCTTTGCCTGAGTGAGAATGGTCAAAATTACATGAGTGATCTGTGGAGACATTGAACCCTGTCTGTTGATGCAGGGGACTATCATTTTGCTCCCGAGAACTAACTTGATGTGTGAATTTTTCTTTGGGTTCACCCCTGCCTATGAGCAGCATTCCACTACCTTTCGTCCCAGAGGTAGAGACTCCGGCAGAGGGTCCGGCAGAGATTCTTCTCACCGTCCCTCCAGAGGCAGAGGAGGAAGGGGAGCTAGCGGCCGAGGTGGCAAACCCTCGGGAAACCAGAAGCAATGAAGTGCTTCCGGTGGGAGGAAGACTCCGCCAATTCCAGGATCGTTGGACCTTCGATCCTTAGGCTCACAGCATCATCAGGAAAGGACTGGGCTGGAGCTGGACTCAACCACCCCCATCCTTCCAGCAATTCTTCCAACAGTCAACCCCCCTCCTGGAAGAATATGTCCTGGAACTCTTGAACAAGAAGGTGATCAAGAGGGTAAAGGTTTCAAGGGAGACTCTTTTGTGTTCCCAAGAAAGACTCAGACAAACTCAGAGTCATTCTAGACTTGTCCCCTCTCAACAAGTTCATTGCGAACAACAAATTCAAGATGCCGACTCTGCAACAAATAAGGGCCCTTCTGCCTCACAGGGCCTACACGGTCTCCATAGACCTGGCGGATGCCTACTGGAACATTCCAATGAATCACTACACTTCCTCCTACCTAGGATTTTGACTCCAAAGGAGAAGTTACGCCTTCAGGGCCATGCCCTTCGGGCTCCACGAATCTTCACCAAGCTGGCAGACGCAATCGTCCAACAGCTACGTCTTCAGGGCGTCCAAGTGATGGCCTACCTAGATGACTGGCCAGTCTGGTCGACATTGCCTGAAGATTGTCTGAGAGCCTGCAACAAAGTCACCCAGTTCCTAGAGCATGTAGGTTTCAAGATAAACGCCGAGAAATCTCGCCTCGCTCCAGCTCAGAAGTTCCAATTGGGACCTTCAGTCACACCGCGTTTCCATTCCACCGAAGAAAAGGAAGGAAATAGCAGGGTCTGTCAGAAGGCTTTTAAAATCCAAACGGATCTCAAGACGCCAACAGGAACAAGTTCTGGGCTCTCTACAGTTCGACTCAGTAACAAACCCAGTGCTTCGCGCACAGCTAAAGGATGCCGCGGGAGTCTGGAGACGATTCGCATCCATCGCTCGAAGAGACCTCAAGAGACAGCTTCTAAACAGACTTCGCTCACTTCTAAAGCCGTGGTCGGAAGCAAAGGCCCTGAAAAGGTCCATCCCTCTTCAACACCCACCTCCATCGATCAACATCCACACGGACGCTTCACTGGAGGGTTGGGGAGGTCACTCCCACCAACAACAGGTTCAAGGAACATGGTCTCCCCTATTCAAGACGTTTCACATCAACATCTTGGAGGCCATGGCGGTTCTTCTCACCCTGAAGAAACTTTCCCCGCCTCCCTCGATCCACATCCATCTGACTCTGGACAACTCAGTGGTAGTCAGATGTCTCAATCGTCAGGGCTCAAGATCACCCCAGATAAATCAGGTGCTTCTACCTATCTTCCGTCTGGCAGACAGGAAGAAATGGCACCTGTCTGCAGTTCACCTACAAGGATTCCGCAACGTGACAGCGGACGCTCTATCAAGGACAAGTCCAATAGCGGAATGGTCTCTAGACGCAAGATCATTCTCCTTCATCTCTCTCCATATATATATGTATATATATATATATATATATATATATATATATATATATATATATATATATATATATATGTATATATTATATATGTATGTAGTCCTCAGACATGTAGGCCTAGGGCTTCCAACTTTCTTAGTGCCTTGTGGAACCCAGCCGAATGTTTGTTGTAATAATCTCGATTGGGGAGTGTGAAGAACATACCCAAACCATCTCTACCTACCCCTCAATATGATCTCATCCACACACACACACACACACACACACACACACACACACACACACACACACACACATATATATATAAGGGATTTTGACGAAGGAAAAATCTATTTCTGGGGAGAGACCTGTGACGCCCGGTGAAAAGGGTCCTTCTTTACACTTTTCTAATATAAATCTTCCAAATATACTAGAGAAAGATAAAAGCATGGAATGCAGAGGTTACAACCCTCGCGCGATCACCTTGTGGGTGTCGTATATTTAACAAGGGCGTGTGTAAACCACTATTCACAGGCTGTCTTCCATTTAGATAATCCCTTCATCAAAGGGGAGGGCCGTGACAGGCCCTAGAGAATACAGTTGGACTACCCCACCGACACCTACTACTCGCGCTCTCCAGGTCATCCTTCTATTTGGACTTGCCCGCTAAGTCGTTTTTTTATTTTGTTAGGTGTGTTTCGCAAGTGATTGTCGTTAATTCAACATGACTGACGTTGCTACTTCACCTTTAACAATGCTAAGTACCATAGTTTGTTTTGACAGTTTTTTCACTACCGGGCATTTGTTCTCTTTCCAGTAATGTGGTTTTTTATTTTGGAAGAGGCTTGGCCGTCCTCAGTATCGGCAGCCATTTTGGTTTTGTTCGATTCGGTAGTTTTTCAAGTATTGCCCTTCTGGTACTCTGTCATCTAGGTTATATCACTTACGTTTTATGACCAATATTATTATCATTATTTATTATTGTTTTTTACTATGGTATTTATTTGCTAGCAAGTCCAATTTGGACAAAGAATATCGATCTAGTCTTTGTTATAGTTATGTTCACGCCTCAGGAAGGTGCTCGATTTAGACTATATCTTTATGTTTAATTGTTACGTTGTCGTTATTCTTCGTTCTTGGTTATTACAATTTTATCATTATTCTTATCATATTATTGTGTGATTTTGGTTTTTTATTATGTAACCTTGAGAGCGTGAGCATAGAGTGCTCGTATTCTGTTTCTACAGATACGAGTTACCCCTTCTCTCGTTTTCTTTATTAAGCTCGAGTAGAGGAGGTGGATATATATATATATATATATATATATATATATATATATATATATATATATATATATATATATATATATATATATATATAGTATATGTATGTATATATATATATATATATATATGTATATATATATATATATATATATATATATATATATATATATATATATATATATATATATATATATATATATATATATATATTTCATTTTCATTTTCGCGTAGTCAAATATACCCAAGGAAGCTACCTTATAGGAACTTCCATCAGGACGACATAGCTATCTCACCCAAAAATAGATTTTTCGCTTCGCTCAAAATCCGTTTTATATCATCATCACTATCACCATCACCATCTCTATCTACCCCTCATCATGATCTTATCCACATATTGCACTCGAGTAATCTCTCTTATTGTTTCATTTCTAATCCTGTCTTGCCATTTAACTCCCAGTACCCTTCTGGGGCTTTGTACTCAAATCTATTAAATCTATTGGATATTGTTTTATTGTCATACCTTAACCCGTGTCCATAGAGTTACACCGATCTCATTAAACTGATACATAGTCGGATTTTTTTTATGTAATTTTAGGCGACTTGATTTCCAAATTTTACCTAACCTAGTAATTGCCGGATTTGCTTTTTCAAATATTTCACTAAACTCTAATTCTAAAGACCCTGTGGGTCAGAAGCAAACTCTGCTCAAATGTTTATGATATTCTCACAAAAACTTCACTGATATGCAAAATAAAATCCTTAGGAAAATTCAGTGAACTCTATTTCAATTTTATGATAGGGTTCAATGACTTGTTTACTCATCTACGTATTTTGCTATTAGAATTAATTTCCATATGACTGAACCAGGTGTTCATTTGGCCTACTAAATCTATTTGTCATTGGTTCATAAAACCACCATTACTTCTAAGAAACCTGCCACATTTATAAAAAATTAAGAAACACTAAGAATATTATAATCAAGGTGTCTGGCAGCAATTGAAATACAATCGTGAATATTTTTTTAAAACAAATTTTCATTACATTTGGATATAACAAAAACACAACACACGCGCATATATATATATATATATATATATATATATATATATATATATATATATATATATATATATATATATATACATATATATATATATATATATATATATATATATATATATATATATACACAGTATATATATATATATATATATATATATATATATATACATATATATATATATATATATATATATATATATATATATATACAGTATATATATATATATATATATATATATATATATATATATATATATATATATATATACATGTGTGTATATATATATATATATATATATATATATATATATACAGTATATATATATATATATATATATATATATATATATATATATATACATATATATATATATATATATATATATATATATATATATATATATATATATATAATGTATATAAATATATATGCGTGTGTGTGTGATGTGTCTTTGGTATATCCAAATGTAAAGAAATTTTTTTTAAAGAAATATTCACGATTGTATTATGAATGGGTTGCATTATTTGGAAAAAAAAATTAATTTTGTTTTTAGGTCAATAATACAGTAAAAAATCCAGAAAAATAGTTTGTCATGTAAATGTTCCCTTAACAAAAGCTCTTTTATTGACTATTTAAAAGCACTTTATCCCATCTTGTGTATATTTTGGCCCTGAAATATGAAGGTTAAATATGAGGGAATTGGTTAGTCTACTAAAAAGCTACCATAAATTTGAATTGAATAAGCTTGGAACTGAAATAAATCAATGTCATGGTTTTGTTGGATAGAGGCATTTATATCGATAAGGACTTCATAATTACTTTATATTATATCATTTCTTCTTGTTATCCCACACTGGCTACCGGGAAAGAAAATTTCTTGGTTCATATCACTAAAGGACTCAAATGTCAACTTTTCAGCAGTTTTAGAGATCTTTGAATGGATGCATATTGTGTGACAGTTGTTTGGGTAGGGTCTTACCCTTTTTCTAATAGCTTCTTTTTCTTTTTAAAGACATTTGGCAGTTTCTGTGTTGCCAACCAAGTGTTATTAAAGTTTAAGGAGGAAATAACAATAAAAACACTTCAGCTCTAGCTTTTGAAATTTCTTGTTTACATAGTAAATTTTTCTTCACAGCAAAGCAATGTCAGTCATATGCAGAGAAACTTCTTGATGCACAAAATACATCTTTAGAAGCTCAAATAAATCAGTCCTTTGTGTACAAACCAACCAGACTACCTATTTATGGTACTGTTGAACAATTTGTGAATCATTCAAGGAAAGAAGATGAACATGGACTTGTGAAGGTAAGTGATATTAGCAGTTTTCACTATTGTTTTTCACTTAGCATTATTTTTAATATTTTTATCATTACAAGAAAAATGGTTAAAGACATCCCTTAGTTAACATTCCAAATGTCATAGGCGTGTGTTATAAAGCAATTTGCTAACAGTAATAAGGATGGACTGGTTTTTATGTTACTGTAACTGGTAGAAGTGATATCAGGGATCATGAAGGATAGTTGGTGGTATGATTATTTTTCTTATGTATTTATGACTAAAATATAACAAAGTTATTTATACACATTTTCCCATCGAGGTGTCACTGCTTTGTTGAGTTAGCCATTTATTTTGAGTTTACCGGATACAGAATCTAACAAGATTGCCATGTTATGAGTTATTCAAGATATAAAACTACACAAACTTTAAACATGTTTCCTTTAATTGCCAGATTTACCAGCATCATGAGTCAAATTATGCAATGGAATATATACCTGGTGACAGTGCTGTAGGGAATGTGGCCCCTAAGTAATTGCCTAAATGCTGATGATTGGTGATGAATGCAAAGGTGGTGGGGATTCAGTGCTCGAGTATTTTGTATGGTATGAAAGATTTAGTAAATAATGGTCTTGCTGTAATTTTTCTTGGGAATGTAAATTAATCAGGGGAAGAGTAATGGGAGGAGTATGTAAGTGACCAAAACAAATTTGATTGATGAACACAAGTAAGTATTAAAAGGAATTGAAAGTAATCATTATGCATGGAGTAGGCCCTTTTCAAGGGATTTTTATAGCTGTGTCGGTTACATAAGATTAGAGTTTATGTCCATTATGGAATGGAGAAACTTGTTGGAATCATGCTGATAGTGTGAAGGAGAGCATGTGTTACATTTGGTGTCAGAATGGCATGCATTATAATTGTTTTGTTGAGAATTGTGATGATCACACTTATAAAATGAAGGATATGACCAAACTGTTAGATAAAAAGAGATGAAAATGTAGTTTGATTGGATAATGCAAGAGAGGTTCGTGTTTGTGTAATTCGAAGCAGTGGTAAAATGTCTGTGTTGGTAGAGATAAATGCTGTACAGTATTTTGGAATAATTGACACAGGTGCACATATTTCCACAGTGAATGCTAGTATTGTACATAAGGTAGAGAAATTTAAATCGGGTATTCCAAGCTGCTATTTAAGATACATGGAATTGAACTAGGTCATATTTTTGGTTGGGAGGAAGTTAACTGTAAATATATGTGATATGACAGACGTTGTGCATACTTTTGCTGTCCAGAGTGATAAGCAAATACTATATTGTTTTCTATTTTGGATTTAATTTTGGATAATGAATGGTACACAGCATCTGGGGATGTAGGAAATAGATTATTGATGAGAGTAATGTGGTTGTAAGGATGTAGAATGAAAGTGTTTGTGTGGTTAATTTCCTAGGTATGGCATGTACAGTGATACCTCTGGATACGAAAGTTTCTGCTTACGAAAAATTCAGGATGCGAAAAGTGATTCGAAGATTTTTATGCCCCAGGATACGGATAAAATTTCAGGATACGAAAACCTTACGAGATCCCAACTCTTCGCCGAGAGTAATTTTAAAAAGCGCGCGCCGCCAGACTTTGAACTTGGGTAGACTCACTTACAGCCTCCCGCTCACCCATTGGTTATCTCCCTACTCAGACACTAGCTGACGCCATAAGATCCTGCTTTCCTATTGGTCGGCAACTATCCCAGCTTGCCTACGCATCGGCGTTCATCTCTCTCTCTCTCTTTTCGTTCCGACCGCGGTATCATTAACAGACATTGTGTGCTTTCGCTTGTTTGACTTAGTGTTAATATACAGTACATTCGTACGCCACGTGTTATCGTTAATAAACATTCGTTACTGTGCACTGTACTGTATTAGTGTTTACTATACATAGACTGTATATAACGTTACGTAGTGTATTATATTACGTATTACTGTAGCCATGGGTCCCAAGAATGTTGCCGAAGGAAAGAAGAAGAAGACGATGCTCTCGATGGAGACGAAACTTGAAATCGTTAAAAAGTACGAGTCTGGCATGCGTTTAAGTGCGATCGCCAAGGAGTATGGCCGGAATCCATCTACGATAGGCACCATCCTGAAGCAGAAGGCGGCCATAAAAGCAGCGACACCTTCTAAGGGCGTCACTATTTTCTCCAACAAGAGAACCCACGTGCATGATGAGATGGAGAGGCTGCTTCTTGTGTGGATCAAGGACAAAGAGATCTCAGGAGACACCATCACTGAGACTACAATTTGCCAGAAGGCCTCCGCCATTTTCGGTGATCTCGTGCGTGCTCAGGCCGAGGAAGGAGCAGGAGAAGGAACATCCCAGCAGGAACCCCCAGAGTTCAAGGCTTCTCGTGGGTGGTTCGAGAAGTTCAAGAAAAGGACTGGCATCCATTCAGTGGTACGGCATGGGGAGGCAGCCAGCTCGGACACGAAGGCCGCCGAAGTCTTTGTTAAAACGTTCGACGAGTTGACTCTGCAGGAAGGCTACAGTTCGCAGCAAGTTTTCAATTGCGATGAAACTGGGCTTTTCTGGAAGAAAATGCCTCGTCGGACGTTCATCACGGCGGAGGAGAAGAGGCTACCCGGACATAAGCCTATGAAGGACAGGCTTACCCTTGCTTTTTGTGCAAACGCCAGTGGGGACTGCAAGATAAAGCCCCTGCTGGTGTACCATTCAGAAAATCCCCGAGCCTTCAAAGCCCACAAAGTCATCAAGGAGAACCTTCCTGTGATGTGGAAGGCGAATGCAAAAGCCTGGGTAACGAGGCAACTGTTCATTGATTGGGTGAATGTCTGCTTCGGTCCGACTGTCCGAAAATATTTGGAAGAAAAGCGCCTCCCTATGAAATGTCTGCTGGTGTTGGACAATGCTCCAGCTCACCCTCCTGGCCTCAAGGAATATCTTCTGGCCGAGTATTCCTTCATAAAGGTCCTGTATCTACCGCCTAACACCACCCCTCTCCTCCAGCCCATGGACCAGCAAGTTATTTCTAATTTTAAAAAATTGTACACGAAGCATCTCTTCAAGAGATGTTTCCAAGTCACAGAGAGTACAAACCTCACTCTGCGTGAATTTTGGAAAGATCACTTTAACATCGTGATATGCCTCAAACTCATCGATCTCGCTTGGCAGGAAGTTTCGAGGCGTACCCTAAACTCATCTTGGAGGAAGCTGTGGCCTGATGCTGTCTCTGCACGAGACTTCGAGGGGTTCGGGAAGCCTGGAGGCGAAGCCGAGATCGTTGACGATCCTGAACCAATTCAGCAGTCTGAGGTGGCTGACATCGTACATCTTGGTACGTCCATGGGGCTGGAAGTTAGCGCGGAGGATATAGATGAACTTATCGAGGAGCACCACGAGGAGTTGACGACGGACGACCTGAAGGAGTTGCAGACGATGCAAGTGAGTGATGTTCAAGAGCAGTTCTCTAGCGGTGATGAGGAGGATGTTGCACCTTTGAAAACGGCAGACATCAAGGAAATTCTTGCATGTTTCCATAAAATGGCAGACTACGTCGAAAAGGAACATCCAGAAAAAGTTTATACCAACCGTGCACTTGAACACTGCAATGACGTTTGCCTAACGCATTTTAGAAATGTGTTGAAAAGTAGGCAGAAACAAGCTTCAATGGATAGTTTCTCATTAAAGAGGCCAGCGGTATTAGTAGGCCAAGACGAAGGTGAAAGTGAAGAAAAGAAACAGAAAAGAGGAAGGGATGAAGAATTAGAAGGTGAAAGTAAAGAAAAGAAACAGAAAAAAGAAAGTGATGAAGAAGTAGAAGGTGAAAGTAAAGAAAAGAAACAGAAAAAAGAATGTGATGAAGAAGTAGAAGAGATTTAGAAAATATGAAAAACGTAAAGTTATAAAAAAGCAAAAAAAAAAAAAATTCAATTTTAAGTTTTATGTTACCGTTAAGTGTTAAAGTAATTTTTTCTTTCATTTTATAGTTTTCCATACGTAATGTTAAGTGTTAATTATTTCTGCCATTTTTTTATTTCGTGAAGTTTAAGTGTTAATGTGTTAAGTGTGTAAATTACTGTACGTAGTCTGTCACTTGTTACGTTTTCTGCCTTATGCCATCCTCCTCTGCCGCGACTTCGCTATCGGACATCGTCTCAATCAAAAGGTAAGTTTCAACTTTTTTGTTACACTAATTAACTGTAACCTTTTTTTCAGAGTGTACAGGTATCAATCCTTAATTTAGGTTTACGTACAGGTAACAATACACCTTCACTGATCTAAATGCTTTACGTACATACAGTACCGTAACTTTTATACAGTAGTAAAGAAAACGGACCGTTTTCTTTGGGCTTGGGGGGGATAACTTGGCTATAACTACATTATTGAATAATCTCATAGTGGTTTCTGGAATGGATTAGGCTGTTTTTAACGGTTGTGTTAATTATTGAATGATAGAAATGGCTGCATTGCATGTTTATTACTACAGTTTAGCGTGTTTATGAAAGAAAAGGTGACTTTTTGTAAGGCTTGGAACGGATTAGGCTATTTACATTTAAAACGCGACTCAGGATACGAAAATATCAGGATTCGAAACCACATCCTGAACGGATTACTTTCGTATCCTGAGGCATCACTGTATAGGGAAGACTGATGGTGAATTGTTGACATTGGAAAATGTGGAAGAAATGCAACAGTTTTGTCGGATATGTTAGCTGAAAGATTGTATTTAAAATGGTGTTCATATTTCTAAATGGAAGGGTATGTTAAGAGAATTTAAGAGATTTGGAGGAACGTTTTTAGTTTATTCTGCATCAAGAACTGTAAGTACCAGTATAATCCGTGAATGGTACAATTGGAATGTGTAAAATTGTTCTTGACATATGGACATATGGGTAAGTTTCAAGTTGTGGGATTGCATGAAAGAGAGAATATTTACACCATTTTTCATTAAGATCTGTGCGGATGTTACAACTATGTATGAGGCTTGTCAGAGAGGGAAATGTTAAAGAATGTGTGCAAGTCTGCCCATTCTGTGATTGATTAGTAATGAACCAATAGAATTGGTAGTGATATATTGTTTTGTTACCTGTAACTGCAAAGTCATGGGCTCATTTGGTGATAATGAGTACACATAAATTTGCATATGCATTGCCTTTGAGGAATAAAAGAAGTGAAAATATTGGAGTAGTGAGCCAGATTTTGCTACACAGGTGTTTGCAAAATCATGAAATTGTTAAGTGACAACGGTTCTGATTTTATTGGAATATCGTTTGAAAAAATCTCGTAAGAGTTGGGAATCAAATGTGCATACAACTCCGTACAGTCTGTCGGCTGTCAGTCTTCAGGGATTTAGGTAACAGAGACACCGGTGAAGAGTGAAAATGCTTATACAATTGGCACCCTTGGATCAATGAACTCTAGCTCCCCTAACCAACTAACCACTGTCTATATGCAATTGCCTAACACCATAATTAACGCATTACATTGTTTTCAAGTACAGTAGGGTCCCGAATTATGCGAGAATATGGTCGATTAATGACCTCGTATATATGGAAAATCGTATATTTCGAAACACACAACAAACAGAAATAATTCCATTGGGGCCATGGCAACCAGCAACTTGCCTATTCAAACGTGTTTACTACCCATTTCCAATACTTTCGATTTACTATACTATATTTTTTCTATAATATCAAATTGTTATTGTGGATAAATCAAACTTTAAAGTTCTAATAACTTGAAAAAAGGTTAAAATTACAACCAGGATGGGTGTAAACACCATATATTTCCCGTTATAACACGACCCAAAATACAGACAAATTTTAATGTTTGTCATATCTATTGTATAAAACAACTGGTGAATAGCAAAACCATCACTCTATAGACTAGTTTTTGTTGAATCATTGAAAATCCAGAATTATCAAAATAAAGGTCATTTTATATCATGCGTTTCCTAAACACGCCAAAAAGCACAATAAAAAACAACCAATGTTTTGTTTACTTTTATCTCTAATCATAACGAAGAAACAGACGCATTTACACATGTGTAAAGGTTAGTTTTTGCATCGACAGCAATCTTATCAATTATTGATTATATGTTGATTTTGTTATTACCAACGTTCTACTTAATTTTTCTTAGAACTTCCAAATAAATGAAATGAATGCTATTTATATAATGTTTTTCTTTATGACGCCGCCTGAAACGGAAACCTTCCATTCGTTTACTGTACGCTCCATCTTCGATCATAATAAACAAACAAAGGCATTAAACACGCATGATCAAAGTAATGAATAATGATATTAAAAGCTTTTAGTAAATATGTCATTATTAATACTTTTCCTAACTTCAGTTATAAGTCAACTTGTACCCACCTCAATTATGGAACCATCAGAAAAAAGTAAAAGAAGAAGAAAGTACTAGGCCGGGTTTTAAAGTCATCGAACAATAAGTTACCGCTATAACGTTCGACGTAACAGAGAAGGTGCGAGTTTGGAGAAAGTAAGGAAAATTGAACCATGATTGATTTTTAATATAATTAATACTTTGTGAAGCCACAAAGATTTTATTTGTTAGAGAGATAGAGGTAAAAAATGAGAGGTAGCGAAAGGTAGCCTCGCTAGAGAGAGAGAGAGAGAGAGAGAGAGAGAGAGAGAGAGAGAGAGAGAGAGAGAGAGACAGAGAGAGTGTGTTTTAATAGTACTAAACAAAAAATGTGATAGATTAAAACACATTGGAGCTTATGTAATATTAACTAACTGTATAGATGGTTTGAATAAGGTAAGAAATGGTATAAACAATACTTTGTTATTATATTCGTACGCTCTCAAGAGCGGAAACTAGACATCAGCTGATCTGATCACAGCCAGAAGTAAAACAAAAAGAAGTCACCAATACTCGAATTTCAAAACGCACGCGAAATTCAAAAACAAATGCACATGTTTTCTTAAAGTGCAATTAACTATTTAAAGAGTTGCAATTTTCTAGAATAAAATGATGTTTCCTAAAAAATTGTGGTTTGCTGATGAAATCAGATACCGTATTTTAAGCTATGATTGAAATGGATGTATACACGGTATAATATTTTCGTTTCGTATTTAAATGACACTTTAAGAAACCTGATTTTGGTTTCTTCATCTATTTGTAAGTATTGTATTACACGAGAGAGAGAGAGAGAGAGAGAGAGAGAGAGAGAGAGAGAGAGAGAGAGAGAGAGAGAGAGAGAGAGAGAGAGAAGAATCAGCTGTTGTAATCGAATGCCGTGTTTTTGTTTTGTGTACTTTCTGAAGCGAGGAATTAATTGCCATAACCAACAATAGTCATGTTAACTTCATTCTTAAACTCAGGTTGTCATATGTGAACTAAGGTTTTATTTCTTACAGAGAGAGAGAGAGAGAGAGAGAGAGAGAGATTTTTATAATTATACCGTGTACTCTACAAAACCAATCTTTGCAAATCAAATGTATACTTTTTAAAATATGACAAAATATTGCCGACTCGTTACCGAAGTTTAGGCTATTCACTGCCGATAAACGAACCCAGTCTACTCGTGAAAACCTTGAACGGCCGAAGGGAAAAATAAAGCTTTAATATATACTGTACTAAACAAATATCATGCTTTAATATACCATCATTAACACTACCATTAAAATTATCGAAAGGTTGGAGAAAGATAAAGATTGCCGACAACGTAACCAAAATTCTGTTTACATTTTGTCAGCTGGACTCGCACAGTTAACAGTTGATTTCATTGTCGATGTGGAATTTTATCCTTAAATAGGCTATTTATCATGGTTATGTTAATAAGGTGTAATGTTAATATTGTTTTGTAACATTATAAATCACCGTATTTAGGGCTACCAATATACTTAAAAAGACAATAGATTTGATTCATTTTGTAGTGCTTGACTAGCAGACCTTGAACAGCTTCGCAGATACGGAAAATTTATTTTAGAAAAATAGAGGTTGCATAAAAGGGGAATCGTATAATTCGAACACGCATAATTCGGGACCGTACTGTAGTTCACTAATTGTACTGTAGATTTTATTATAGTAATATTATAATAAAGTAATGTACAAACTGGATTTTTTACATCCTTAATTTAATAAATAAACTACTTCTAATTTAATTTTATCCTCTTCATAATCCTTAATTAAAATTTAACAATTCAATTCTATAATTAAGTTTAATGTTATTTTTGGGCTCAAGCCATGACGTCCTGATAGAAGGTTCCTTTAGTAGCTTCCCAAGGGTATATATGACTACAGAGATATTCCCAGAGAATCAAACCAAAGGTTTCACAGAATTTTAACTTTTGGCGCGAGTTCCCTTAAGATTACTCTCAAGGGTATCGTATATAATCAGGGGACGTATTCTTGACACGCCACATGGCAATCTGCACCCCGAATAGCCTTTACGCTTCGAGGGGGATACGTGGCAGAATTAGAAGGGTAGCCGCAATAGATGTTACCCTGGTTCCCCTACTACTATCGTATCACAACCGCGCCAACTCCCGCTGGCGGTCTTTCCTTTATTTGTAGCGACTCGCTATGGTGGTGTTCCCTGTTGATCTGACATTTTCGATCGATTTCTAGGAATATGCTTTCTACGGCTTCTTTCTCCATGCAGAAAGTTGAGTATTTATTCTTTACAATATGTATTTTAGTTCCAGCCTCACAATGAAATTATTGTAATTATTGTGTTTGTATCTACGCCGGTCACCGGTGTCGCCATAGGCGCCGTCGTTCATTGGGCATGTGTTATTTAGTTAGCAGAACGACATTTCCGATTTGAATAGCATTAATTGTTATTATGAAAGCTTTTTAGGCATTTTATATTGTAAAGATATTTATATGCATAAATTTTCCTTTTCTGTGTTGATTGTATATGTCAGAGTTTTGGTGATTTTAGGTAACCAAGATCTTGCCTTGTCTAGGTAACCCAACCTAGACAACATATACTTTCGACATTTTCCCGGTTACCCTTGTGTATCGGTTATCATTTATTGGAGATTGATATCTCCTAGAATTATATTAGCCGTTACTAGTCTCGAATAGAGATTTATGGGTAATCTCTCTTCCCTCTGAGAGTAGCCTTAGGCTACAACTCTGCGTCGGCCTTGAAATTTGAATTCAGGCATGACTAGCCTAGAGTTTTTCTGTCTCATCCCTTAACAGCAGACGGCAAGTTTTGGGATTCGATCAGAACCTCAGAGTATTTAGTCTTGTGTCGGCAGTCGGTCGGCGGGGTGATTGCATTCCCATGCCGGCTGAGCTGCCGGCATAGGAGGCTAGCCCTCCCTAGATTGCACCTGAAGTGGTTGCATGATGCCGCCACCTTCTCCCTGTGGTCTAGTAGACTAGTCCTATGCTCGCAGACCCTAGGCTGTAGGGTAGTATACTCTTGTGGCCTAGGATGGCGCCAGCATTGGAACTCTGTTTCTCCCTTGTTGAGAGGAACGGCATGGACTGCTGTCCCCTTATCTGTATTAGCACCTCCTAAGCTGGAGAATAGAAGATTCTCCTGCCGCTTGGGGTTGTGCCGGTACTGAAACAGAGTTTTCTTCAAGGTGTGTAGGTCTGGCAACATTGCCGGCCCCTCCCATACCTCATATAGGACCCTTCCCCCATCCCCCCCCCCCCCCTCTGTTCTTTTACAATGGCCGAGCCATTGTCTTTCCTGAGCCGGCGTCCTGCAACCTTACCATTGCCGGTGGGTTACCGGAGCCGGCCAGACCCCCTCTCCTCAGCTGACGGCTGTCGGCGACTGACAGCTTTCGGCGGCCATGACGGCTGTGGATGGGAGGTCCCTTTTGTCACCAAAGTTCTCCAGTTCTCCCTTGAACTGTTGGCCACAACTTCTGTTGTCGGCGTGTTGCTCTGGCCGGCAGTAGACCGGCACAAATAGGTACTGACTCAGTCAGTAGCATGCCGACCGTACTAAACCTAAACTTGCAATAGAACCAAAGATGTTTAGTGCAGCAAAAATAAACGGGTTACGTTTCTCAAGATTATCGTGTCCTATTGTTCACATCAAAAGGTCACGAGCCAAAGATTTTGCCTCATAAGTCTTATTTTGCAAATCGTCGAATAGCATCTCTGCAACTTTTAGTGTCGATGCAAGCGAACTCTCTGTATTAAAAGGAAAGTGTCTTCTATGCATTTCATTTAATGAAACAGCAAACCTTGAAATGGCGCTCTTTAAGCTAGTGACGTCATTCTCTGGGAGAAAAATTACTTGCATACGTACTTCAACAACTACGTTACTTGATGTAATAAAAACGTCTTCTTGTCTTTCTACTATAGTGCCATATTTAAAATCTATACTTTTAGTTTTAGAGCTCATCCCACACGAGAAAAATGTCTGACCGAACAATATCACTCCTAACAATAAAAACTTCATCTTGGAAACCTGTAATGAGAAAAATATATGTAATTACTCCTGTATTAAGAAGAAAAAACTTTTAACATAATGTTCACAAAAATAAAAAAAAATAAAAATCTTTCCCTCACTTCTTTCCCTCTTATTTTAATTTCTTATGTGAGCCAATGGTACGATTCTCTCCTCAGTGGGTTGGGATACGTTTTGAACTCTAAACCTATTGGCCATTAATGTTTCCAAAATGTTAAATGGGCCTTCAAACTTAGGTGTTAGTTTATAATTGAGTCCTTTACGTACATTTACCTGTATGTATACATTATCACCCACGGTATATGTATACATTATCACCCACGGTTTATGTTTTAGTTGGCTTTGTACAACAACAAATGTATCGGCAAACGTGCGCTTACTGACCTTGAACTGAACATGAGTTACGCCTATTACATTTAATTCATTATTAATTCATCATGATTCCTTTTCATTATTATTTGTAATTCTTCTAAATTCTTTCGAAGGATATCAAAACGACTTTTGCTTGCATTTAAACATTCTTTCAAAGAATTTGATAGATTAGTTGTAGGCGTTAATACATGGAAAGGCGTTCTAACTGGGGTACCATACAATGCCTCATGCGGTGACATTTTAATTGATATATGATATGAATGATTCAGAGTACTCAGTACCGCAGGTATTGCAATATCCCAGTTGGGGTCTGATCCCCCTAGTGTTACTCTTAATATATTTAAAACCTTCCTATTCACTCTTTCCACTAGCCCATTCGACTCTGGGTGATATATTATGGTATTTATTTTCTTTATGCTAAGGAATTCACACAATGAGGTAAGAAAGTGATTATTAAATTCTCCACCCGAGTCTGAGATTATCATGTGTGGAATTCCATGTTTACAAATGTAACACTCGTAAAACTTCCTAGCGCATTCAATCGCAGTTTTAGTTTTAAGTGCTATTAGTTCTGTACTGTATATTGAGTTAAAGCATCTACAATTACTAAGAGATGCTTATTTCCTCTGTCTGACTCGTAAAATCCTGTTAATAAATCTAATTGTATCCTTTCAAAGGGTTGATTGGGCACGGGATAAGCCCCTAGGCTGACAGGTGTTTTCGTATGCCCTTTGTTTTCCTGACGTGCGACAATTAGCTATGTGTTTTTTTATATCTGTAAGCATCGTATGCCAATAAAACAATGATTTGGCTTTCTGTGACATTAATGAGAGCCCCGGGTGTCCATGCAATGGATTTGCATGCAACCAATTTAGGACAGTGGAAATAAGTGAGATTGGTACTACTACCTGGTCGTTAGTTACATGTGGTGTATTGCGGGTTTTCCTTGTCACGGTTCTACACAGAATATTGTCTTTGATTATATAATTCTGCTTCTTATACTTTATATATTCCTTTTCTTTATGATTGCCTTTCAAAGCATTTATAATTTTTCCTAATTTCTGATCTTTTCTTTGCTCAGTCTGTAATAATTCAGCACTCCAGCCCAGATCTTCTTGTTCAGATATCGTTTTAACAATAGGCATGGATGTTGATATATCTATTAATTCAGCTAAAGGCTCCGTACAAGATGACACGGGGTTGCGTGATAATGCATCAGCAATGATATTTGCTTTCCCTGGTAAATACCCGATTTTCGCGCCAAAGTCTTGAATGATCAAATGCCACCGAGTTCGTTTGGGGCTGTGATTGAAACCTTTAAAGAACTTGGTAAGTGGTTTATGATCAGTAAGAACCTGAACAGGATAACCGTATATTATGAACTTAAAATGCACTAGTGAATTAACAATAGCTAGTCCTTCCTTGTAGTCTATCACTGCATACTTACTTTCGGAAGTTCTCAGTTTTCGAGAATAAAAAGCTATCGGGAAAAATTGTTTTTCATATTGCTGAAGCAATATCCCACCTACTCCTAAGTCTGAGGCGTCTGTTGCAATGAAGAATTCCTTACCGAAGTTAGGAAATTTTAAGATAGGAGAACTACACAGTTCATCTTTCAAGGTATTAAACGCCTGTTGATGCTGCTCAGACCATATGAAATCTACGCCCTTCTTCGTAAGATCAGTGTAGGGAGCGGCTATTATTGAATAATTGCGTATAAAACGCCTGTAATATCCACTACAACCCAGAAATTGCTGTATTCCCTTGCCATTGGTAGGTATCGGAAAGTTACGGATAGCCGACACTTTATCATGGACTACTTTAAGACCTTGGCTTGACACCGTAAAACCCAAATAGACTAATTCTGTTTTGAAAAATTCACACTTACTAATCTTTACCCTTAAGTTATGTTGTCTTAGTCTCTGTAGTACTAGTTCTAATTTACGTAGATGTTCTTCTAAGGTATTGGAAAAGATTACAAGGTCGTCCATATACAGTGATACCTCGGTAGTCGAACGACTCTATACTCGAACAATTCGGAGTTCGACCAAAATTTTCGAGAAATTTTTGCTGCGGTGCTCGACCAAAAATTCGGTACTCGACCAGCCGAACACGTGACGACCGCATGGGCTTTGTGATGATCGCGCCATCTCGGCCACTCTCGCTTGTTCGGGAAGCATCAGTTCTCTCGAGAGCGTCACTCAGACAACGCGCGATCAGCATTCGTTGTGATTTAGTGATTTTCAGTGCTTTTAATTGCTTTTTTAGCTTTCATAATGAGTCCCAAGAAAGTAATGAGTGTTAAGGGGAAGGAGAAGAGGAAAACAGTGCGAACAACGATCGAGTTGAAGAAGGAAATTATAGCGAAATATGAGAATGGTGTACGAGTGTCCGATTTAGCGGTAGAATACGGAATGGCGAAGTCGACCATTTCTACGTTTTTAAAGCATAAAGAAATGATTAAGAAGGCGAATGTTGCAACGGGAGTTACGGCGGTAACTAAGCAAAGGCCACAAGTGATTGAGGAGATGGAAAAGTTGCTTTTAATATTTATTAAAGAAAAACAGTTGGCCGGGGAAAGTGTTAGTGAAGCGTTCATTTGTGAAAAAGCGTTGCATATCTATGAAGAATTAGTGAAGAAAAGTCCGAGTACCAGTGAAAGTGATTCATTTACATTTAAAGCGAGCAGGGGTTGGTTTGAAAAGTTTCGTAATAGAACAGGTATTCATCGTGTTACTAGGCATGGGGAGGCAGCTAGTTCGGATCAAATTGCAGCCGATAAATACGTGGGGGAATTCGATCGGTACATAAATGAACAAAATTTGATCGCACAACAAGTCTTTAATTGTGATGAGACTGGGTTATTTTGGAAGAAAATGCCAGCCAATACGTACATTACCAAGGACGAGACGAAGATGCCAGGTCACAAGCCAATGAAAGATAGGCTAACATTGTTGCTGTGTGCAAATGCAAGTGGCGATTGCAAGATCAAACCCTTGTTAGTGTACCACTCGGACAACCCCCGGGTGTTCAAACGAAATAATATTTGTAAAAGTGCACTACCAGTTATGTGGCGCTCGAACACTAAATCTTGGGTCACAAGACAATTCTTTACTGAGTGGATAAACGAAGTGTTTGCCCCCCAGGTTAAGGCTTACCTCATTGAAAAGAGCTTGCCAATGAAATGTCTTCTGGTTATGGACAATGCTCCTGCACATCCTCCAGGTCTCGAGGATGACTTGAAAGAAGAATACAGCTTTATCAAAATCAAATTCTTGCCCCCCAATACTACTCCCATACTCCAGCCCATGGACCAACAGGTCATTTCAAACTTCAAAAAACTCTATACCAAGGCCCTTTTCAGAAAGTGTTTTGAAGTGACCAGTGACACGAAGTTGACCCTAAAGGAATTCTGGAAGGAACACTTCAGCATCCTCAACTCTGTTAACATGATTGACCAAGCTTGGCGAGGTGTGACCTATAGGACATTGAACTCTGCCTGGCGTAAGCTGTGGCCATCATGTGTCACAGAGAGGGAGTTTGAAGGTTTCCAACCAGAGGCGGGTCCAAGCACTGCTACCCCTGTAATTTCTGATGACACTGATGTCGTTGAGGAAATTGTTGTCATGGGCAGGAGTTTGGGGCTTGAGGTCGACAAGGATGATATTGATGAGCTTGTAGAAAGCCATTCTACCGAGTTGACTGTGGAGGAATTGTTGCACCTGCAACAACAACAGCAGCAGGATCTGATTGTGGAGCAGGAATCTTCAGAAGAGGATGAGGTAAGGGAGGATGTTCCAAGTTCTCTCATCAATGAAATTTGTTCCAAGTGGGCAGATGTGCAGGCTTTTGCTGAAAAATACCACCCAGAAATTGCAGTAGCAAACCGGGCAGTGCATATGTTTAATGATAGTGTCATGTATCATTTTCGAAGAATACTGCAGAGGAGGAAGAAACAATTAACAATAGACCAGTTTTTCACAAAAGAAAAGAAAGCTGCTACATCAAAGCCTGTTTCTCCTCCAAAGAAGAGACAAAGAAGAGAAGAAACCCCTGAAATAGATCTGCCCACCCTTTCATTGGAGAGAGAAACAACTCCTGAAGGAGAACTACCCCGCCACATCATGGAAGGGGACTCTCCTTCCAAGCAGTAACCTCCCCCTTCCATCCTCTCCACATCCATCCCTGTATGCCATCGAACCGCTGCTCAAAGGTATGTTCACTACAGTACAGAAAATGGTTTAAAATTGTTTTATTTTAGTACAGTAAATGGTTTAAAATTGTTTTATAGGATTTTCTGACCAATTTCATACACATTTAGATAATTATTGTTGTTTAGGTACACGTTTTATTAATATTTTGGGCCTGTTCGAGTGCTTGGGAACGGAATAGAATATATACCATTATTTCTTATGGGGAAAAAAAATTCGGTACTCGAACAAATCGGAGGTCGAACACGGATCTCGAACGGATTATGGTCGAGTACCGAGGTATCACTGTATGCATGTAATATATCCCCTAGCAAGTCTCCAAACACTATGTTAATCATTCTTGTAAATGTTATGGGAGCACAACGTAAACCAAAAGGCATCCGTAAAAATTCATAATGTCCCCTGGCTGTGCTGAAGGCTGTGTATGGGATACTATTTTCTTCTAATGATATCTGGTGAAAGCCTTTAAGTAAGTCCAAACTGGTAAAATATTTATTCTGACCTAACAAAGATAAAATATCATCAGTACATGGCACTGGGAATCGATCAGGGATCGTTTCCTCATTTAGGCGACGGAAGTCTACGCAGATACGCCATGTTCGATCTTTTTTCGTTACAACTATTAATGGAAAATTATAAGGGCTGTTCGATTTCCTATTGACTTCTTCATCTAGCATTTTACCTACTTCATCATTTATTTCATTCTGGAATTTCATAGGGAGTCGGTACGAGGGTACATAGATAATTTTCTGCTTGTCCTTTAACCTTATTTGATGCTCGATCACATCTGTTTTTCCTAAGGATCCATCCGTAGTGGAAAAAACATCATGATACTCAGTTAAAAGTCCAAAAATGTTCTGCTGAATTTCTTCGTCTTGAATGTCTTTATTGATTTTATTTTTAATAGATAGCAAAAGGGATTCATCCGCAACTGATTGAGCGTAATTAATTTCAGCGACGGTAAGAATACGATGTTTATATACTTCTACATCCAAGATATGTTGATTTTTGTGAATTACTAAAGTGGTGTTTAAATGATTACAGACTTCAATATTACATTGTTGATGTGAGCCTACTGTATAAATAGCTTGTGTGACAGACAATCCGTTAGTTTTCAAAGTGTCAGAAAGGATTAATATTTCAGATCCTGGTAATGTTTTCTTTACTTGCACTATTAAATTCGAAGGTACGTTCGGCTCGATAGATTGCGTGCAAGATGATATTACAGGTGAACGAGAATTCTGTTGGGTCGCGTATATCATTTCTTTATTAGTGAGACAAGTTATTGGTTCTTCAACGTATGTCACTGTTTTATTTGTCGTCTCCTTTTTATCCAAAACTGATTTTAAGGTATTAGAAGACTTATAGAATTTTCCTTTGATATACACGCCGTGCTTGGCAGGGGCTAAGATAATGTTTTGATTGCCCATAGATGGGTATCCTATAATTACAGCTGGATGCATATCAATGTTTTGTACAACAACAAATGTATCGGCAAACGTGCGCTTACCGACCTTGAACTGAACATGAGTTACGCCTATTACATTTAATTCATTATTTCCTATACCCGAGAGCCTTACTCCGGACTTTTCTATTGGGAAGTTCGAAAACAACAAATGATGTGTCCTCAAATCCATGATATTACGTGGACTACCAAAGTCAAAAAATAATGTAAAGGATCGGTGTTCTAAATTTACAGCATATAATGTTGGTCGTAACTCATTTTGGCTTATTATTGTATGAATTCGTTGCAAATCTACGGGAGCATGCACTGATTTATTTAATTCGGCCGTGTGTTTCATAGGAAAATCTATTGCTTTACAATGATCTGATAAAACATTAAATTGATTATTCAATACTACTGATGTTGACATGAATGACCTTGACCCAACATCACTCTCTTCCCCACTGGAGTTAATTATGTGGTATTTGCTTTGCTCTGCACATTCTGAAAATTAGTCTGACCTTGCGAGTTCTGGTTTGACGACCCAGGATCAGTGTTATTCGAAGAACTGTTTGTTTGTTTTTGATTCTGAACTACATTGACGTTTGGCTGTTTCTTCTTATTGAAATGAGGATTTTTCTTTTTATTTCCATATGGAACTGACTGTGGAATTGACTGTGTATTTCTAGGATTCTGTTGTGTCTTCCGCGAGTAGCACTGACTATATGGATGAGTCGAACTATTATGCAACGAACAGAATCTCGTTCTGCAGTCCGCAATCAAATGACCTTGACGTTTGCAATTATAACACGTCATTCCTGCAACTTGACTATTATTAACTACGTTTACTTGTTGTTGCTTTGTTTCATTTTTTGCAAAAACTTGTGTAAATACAGGATCAAGATCAGGACACTTAGACATATGTTTCTTTATCTGTTTATATACATCCAATTCCGTACTTGCTGGCGTTAACTTTTTATCAAAACACCGCACTAAAGCTTCAGGCAACATAAGTGTCATGCAAGTTTGGGGTCAGCAAGGAAGGTTTGGTGCTTCATGCTGAGAGCCGGCACCTTGGAGCTAGTAAAGGCCCTCTCCTTCAAGGTGGTGGTATATTAGGCCTGGGCCTTAGAGAGTTCAAGGACAATAGTTTCCTTCGGCTCTGTCTCCTCTTTGGATGCAGGTTCCGTCTTTAGACGGACATAGCAGTCCGGGTAGGCCCCTTTGCTGGGAGAGAACTCAATTTCCTCCACTGGGACAGTGCCCAGTTTTTCTGAGAGGAAGATCTTCCCCCCCGACATAGGCCTATGCTCTGCGTACCTCCAGGGGTTGACGTCAGAGAAGGCGGAGAGATCCTTGATGTTTAGCTTCTTCCGGGCCAAACGTGTTGCGACCAGCTGATGCATTTCCGTCCGAAGAGAGGCCTCTTTCTCGGACGATTTCTTCTGAATGTCCTGCACCATGGACAACAGCGAGTGCAACGTACTCGTGATGGAATCTAACTGGGGTGCAGCGGAAGAAGTCGAAGGCACCGGCTCAGTCACTGTGGCTGATGATACCGAAATCGTTTCGGCTTTCTCGACTTCGGCCTCAGGTGGAACGTCATCCGCCTGATCCAGTTCCTCCACTAGGAGATTGTTCTCAGTCTCCTTCGAGACAACTGACATGTCCTCTAATTGGATGCTCTCCAAGGCATCCGAAACTTCAGATTCTACCGGAATCTGAACCAGGGGAATCTCAGGTTGAGCCTGGGGAATAACCGCATCCGAAGATGCCCTAGGGAAAAGACAAGCCCTCATCTTTTCATTAGGAAGGTATGGGCCAGAGGTGTTCTTCTGGAAGCCCCTGGCCCATTTTCGCAGCATCTCCCTTGCTGCGTCCCTTGACTCAGTAGACTTTTGATTGTCAAAAGCCTTTTTTACCAGTTTTTCGCAAACGGTACATACCTGTGGGTCCCAGTACTTGAGAGCCCCCTTGGTGATTGCGCAGCGAGCATGGGCCCTGTACATGTCATGGCCGTAGAAGTTCTTACTACGGACCCTGCAAAAGTTGTTCCCGCACTCGGGATGCTCCTCCTGTAAAGAGAAAAGCATATAAGTATTCGGTGAAATTCTCAGATTTCAGCATACATATTATTAATAATATTAGCTTGGATAGGGTAAGCTAGAGATAGGAAAAACACCTACATGTGTTTCCTGTCCAGCCAATTGCTATGACCACCTCCAATATTGAATGCAGAATTCTTTAAGAATTTTTAGGGGAAGATGATATCCTTTGATATAGAGTGTCTTCCTGACACAATCATCCAGGTTCAATATTGGGGATTAAAGACAATAATGGATAATAAC
The DNA here is from genome assembly GCF_036898095.1 of Palaemon carinicauda. Taxonomy (NCBI): domain Eukaryota; kingdom Metazoa; phylum Arthropoda; class Malacostraca; order Decapoda; family Palaemonidae; genus Palaemon; species Palaemon carinicauda. The sequence goes on from NC_090742.1 coordinate 49,306,418, forward strand.
CATTAATGGAAGAGAGAATCACTCGCTTATGTGTGATGGTCTCACAATAGGCTGCCCATGAAGCACCTTGTAGGTTGGAAAAAACTTTTGGGCTACAGCACTGACTGTCGTCAGCATGCCGCCAGTCCTGTCAGGCCTTCCGGCACATGCCGGACCTGCCGACGTCTGCCGGGCATGCCGGTCTATTCTGGGCTATTGAAGGTAATTACTGTCTTCAAAATAATGGGCGGCAGGCTGCCGGCAACGGCTCTGGCGGCCGGCAGTGGATCTGCCGGCCGGCAGCCGAGGATCCTTCCATCAAGTAGGACCCGGCGGCAAATGTCCATGTTATGGGTGGCCGGCTGCCGGCCGACAACTCAGTAGCCGGCAGCCGGTCCCGGTATGTCTATTGTCGTTGGGTTGTCGATCAGCGACGCCCTTAGTAAGCGGCGGCAGAGCAAATGCCGGCCGGCAGACAATTGACATGGCCCAGTAAAACGAAAGGTAGAGAAAAAGAGAGGATGGAGGAAGACAAGAGCTCAGCCTTGCCGGCCTACATCCAGAATGAGGGTTCAAGTGGAAGGGGGAATTATATTCGGGCTTCCACCCAACCATATCCCAATCATATGGGGTATGGAAGGCAGTCCAAGGGAGGACTGAAGAACACTCTAAAGAATACGAGGGTACCTGCCGGCAGCAGACAGGGAACCTCAGGCCAGTCCTACAATAACCCTTAGGGTCAAATGTAGAACGACGGCCAGGAGGGTGTTGGCTCATCCAACACGAAAGAGACAGAGGGGAGGGGGTAGGTGTCCTACAAGTAAGGTAATGCCCGAAGGCACCACCCAACTTAAGGGATTCTGGTCTCATGGAGTAACCTCAGGTAGGAGAAATCATTTCCCTAGGTTGGGTTAGTCAAGTGAGAGAGCGGCCCGTAGGACGCAATCTCACAAGAGAACAGAATCTCGTACCAGAGACCTTAGGCAGTGAAGAAGTCATTTCTTCGGTCTAAGATCTACCAGACAGGACTGTCTGCTAGGCCAAGGAAGGGGGAATTGTCATACAAAACCCCCCCATTTATGGTCTAGGGAGGTCTAGCCTCCTGTAAAAGCAGCTTAACCTGACATGGGAAATCATTTTGCCAAGACAGGAAGATGCCTAACACAGACTTACTACTCTGATGTCCCGTTCTTAACTCAAAACCGACTCAGTGGTTAGGAGAAAGAAAACGGAACGTCTCAGTAAAACTTTGCCAGAACTCGGTTCGCAGCAAAGTAAACTGAGAATAGCCTAGGCTAATCAGAGGGAAGGGGGATTGCTCTTAAATCTCCTAGGAGATTAGTATCGACTTAAAAGGTATAGGAGGTGTCAGTCTCCCCTTAAAAGACAATACAAGAGCAATGGGGACATGTATGAAAGTATACTAAAGGCCCTAGGCTAGTAGCCTAGGAGCATTGAGAATCGTTCACCGAAACACTCTGTATACTATCTTGGAAGAGGAAAGCATAATGCAGTAATATCATAAATGTGTAAAATATTGCCTGAGCTTCAATAAAACTTTACCAGGAAGGTTATATGATGCATGAAGTGTGTAGGTGCCTAGGCTAGGAAGCCTAGCACTCGTGAGGCTCGAAATAAATAGCCAAATCCACGACAACAATGACATAATATAAGAATCCCTAGCTAAAATTCTAAATAGCTAAAGTTATTAAAACAAATAATGCCGGGAAAGGGTCGTTCTGGCTAACTAGATGTACAGAAAGAACGACCCCGTCCATGACGCCATCTGGCTGGCAACAGCGCGTTACGTTAATTACAATCTCAATCGAAAAGCAAAACTAGTAAGAGCTTACATTTACACAATTCAAAGATATTACTTAACTTTCCAGAAGCTGATGAGGCTGGTGAAGACATCATAGCGACCAAAAAAACTCCAAAATAGCGAGAGATAACACAGGATAACACCGGTCAACAAAGCTACGAGAGAAAGAATGGTTTGGTGGCGCCTGGGGGTAGCGATCTGGCGCACTATTTACAGTACAGTAGGAGGGTCGAGAGCATTGTCTCTTTAACGACTCTCCTGATTCTTGCCACTCTTTCCCCTCGAAGCGAAAGCGCTATTGGGGGTGTAGATAGCCATGAGACGTGTCAAGAATACGTCCTCTGATATTACGCGATATCCCTTTTAAAATTTTAAGGGATATTCGCTCCAGGAGTTAGAATTCTGGATACTTTTGGTAAATTCTCTGGGATATATCACTGCAGTCAAATATACCTAGGAAGCTACCTTTGAAAGAACTTCCATCACGACGACATGGCCTGAGCCCAAAAAAAATTTTAAAGATAATTTATATTACAACCATTCCTGGATTTAAAAAAAAAAAAAATTATGGGTTATATTGTCTAATGGCTGGTAAGAGACTTTCACATGACAAGAGGGTTTAGAAACTTGATTATAAAGTTTATAGTTTTTCTTTCTAAAATTTATTTTTATAACTTTTTTCAATTCTCTTTAAACTTTCCAGATTGGCAGAGAGCTCTTGGACATAAACTTCTCAGACCATTTTTATGACTTTCCGACAATTGATGTTCTTCAGAAAGAACTTAAGAAATGTGGCTCAAGTTTCAAGCTTGTTACCTCAATTCCAAAGAAGCCACTAGGAGAAGAAAACAAGTTTCTAGTATACATGCCGCAACCTTTTAAGAGAAAATCACCAAATGTTAATTTTAAGTTGTTTAAAGGTAAATTAAAAAGTTATCCATCAAGGAGTCTTGAGTGGCTTTTAGCAATTTGTTTTATATTTTTTGAAGTAAATGGTTATGAATTAAGTCTGTGTGTTAAATTGTATAATGATATACATACCAACATATGAACAGCTTATTATAGAGGTAAGTTCTAAACATGATTTATTTTTTGCTAATTTTATTATCCAGAATTGTGTATTATATATTTGGGGAACTATAACACTGTGAACAGCTCTGTATAATTAACTTGTTTATTTGCTATACATCAAGTCTAACTATTATTATCAATGATTTATAATCAAGTCTGTACCACAACAAATAATTCTATCAATGAATAGGCCTATACAGTATAAAGAATATAAAACGGACAATCTTTTTGCTGACATCTGAGATTGGCATTGAAATTCCTTGTGGTTCATCTTAAATGTCACAGTATCTTGGAAGAGGAGACTATTTACAAGTTCAAAGCACAGTTAAAAGGAGCCATTTGCTCTAGTAATAAAATACAACAAATAAATTTTCATCTAAAGCATTGTTTTCTAAGTTACAAAACCTATATTATTTAGTACAGTATACTAATTAAAGATCTTTGTTATGAGATTTATTTATATTCATGGTACCAACATTCTACAAAAAGCATAAAATCTGTAAATTGTGACAGCTTCTACCTCTAGATAATTACCTCCAGTAGCACAAAAGCCTACATCCTTCATGGCTCAAAGATACATATATACAGAAAAGACTGGAAGACCTATGTTGATTATTTACAAATGCATTACAATGTTAGTACCAACGTTTTCTACAATAACTGGACTATCTATTTTCTTGTAAGAGTTTGGTAGTTGTGGCATTACATTTTTGTAATTTTGTTTTGGCTGTGTGAGACATAATACTGTTTAAAGTAATGTTAAAAAGTGTATTGTAATGGCAACATAAGAGACAATGCCAGAGGCATTGTCATGTTCTGAATTAATCACTGCTGTAATAGCCCATTGAGATTATATAGATTCTTTGATAGAGTCTTATGATACACATAAGAGTACACAGTGCAGTATAATTTATTATAACTCAAGTTATAACCACCCATGATCCAAAAATAAAACTGAATTATTACAACATAATCTGTTCTCAATTAAAATAATGGTGTGACTATTATTTTTTCATTTTATGTTATGCAAAAATACTTGTCATAGGAAAATGAAATTATAATCTTATAAACCGAATGCTGGATTCCTTAAATGTAACATAAAGTATTCGGAAAAAAATAGGGTGGAGGGTCCAGTGGTGTGAGTATTGATATTAATTCTACATCTAAAGATTTAAATGAAACAGACAGGAAGCTCATTGAACACACCTTCACTTTGATCTTAACAGAACTTATTTTATACAATGATGGTTATATGCATTAATATTAACCCACAGTGAGTGATGATTGCATTCACCAATTAATATTCCAACTACACTCAACTAGAATGGGATGAATATTGCAAATTTACCATTCTTCATCTCTATCCACATTAGCGCTTCATTTAATATTATTGTTTTCTTAAAATCTGAAATATATTAAACAGTTTATATACATACATACATACATACATATATACATTGTGTGTATATATATATATATATATATATATATATATATATATATATATATATATATATATATATGTATATATATATATATATATATATATACATATATATATATATATATATATATATATATATACAGGAATTTTTAGATACACATATAATAATATAAACACACAATCAGATCTGTGTTTAATAAGGCTAAAATGCAAATAAAAAAATAAGAAAAGTATTGCTGGAAATGAAGTTATATCAATAAAGGAAAGAGAAAGGAAAAGACTATATAATATATTGCATTCTCACAGTCAGTCAGCAACATCCACAATTTTATGTTTATCTTTATAAAGTTTATATTTCTAATTTTCATTGTTTTCCTGTACATGAGACTTATATTACACATAAGGTAAATAATTTTAATCACATTAATAAAAACGTTCAATCTATATGATGTTATCTAAACTTTACTTTTCATTAACCTCTGAAACATCAACCTCGTTATTGTATAATTTTTTCATAGTGATGAGGGTACTGCACATCTTATCAAAAGTAATGGAACTTTTTATTTGAGGGCAGATATTTTTAAGAATCCATATTGTGATCAGTCCTGTATAAAGTACAGTACATGTATACCATTTTCTGGGATTAAGTATGGAGCAATAGTTTTTGTCTGTTTGAATAAATGGGGAAACTATAAGAAAAATATCACAATTGTATTTACACTTGGCCTCCACACCCAGGTTCAAGGGCTTTAAGGCCATTTCAGTAGATAAACAGATGTTTGAAAATATTTTAGAATTAATGCTTTGCTTATATGCATGACTTGGAAGACATTATGAAGTGAAGGAGGTAAAGCTAAGTATAAAGCTGTATAACAGTAAAAGTGGAATGGCCTTGCATTTTTTGGTAGACAATCTGTTTTACTAATCAGGGGAAAAATATTTATGAAAGAACCACATTACAGTACTCTTGTACATATGACAATCTCAGGTATCCCTTGTATTTCAGAAATTTAGCAATATGGTACTATAGTAATTTTAAACATAAGGTAAAACTAAAGTAATAAACATAACTCATAATATTCTAGTACAGTGGAACCTCTACACACGAACGTATCTACATCCGAATTTTCCAACATCCGAAGTAAAATTCGAGCAAATTTTTGACTCTACACCCGAATTTTATTTCGACACACGAAGTAGCAATTTTCGTCGTACCGGTTGTATCCGAATTTTTCGACACGCGAAGTACAATTCGAACACGTTCCTACTCTACACCCGAATTTTTTTTTCGACACCCGAAGTAAACAATACTCGTATGCGTAGTCGGTGCTCATAGCGCCTGATGTGTTTTTTATTTCCGCCAATAAAAGGCAGCACTTCAACCTCGGAGGGACCCTCAATTAGCGTGGCTTGGGTCAGTCCTCTGTTCTCGTTGGCTTTATGTGGTTGTGCCCTGTGCGTTCTGCTATTAATTGTGTTTTAATCGTGATTTTTTACATTCATCCTTTTACGGTATTTTACGAAAATCATGGGTCCTAAAAGGCTTAGTTTCGCAAGTGGTAGTGGTAGTGGTGAGCAAAGGAATAAGGGAATGCTTTCTTTAGAAGTAAAGCAAGGAATTATTGAAAAGCATGAGCGTGGCGTCCGTATGAATGAACTTGCAATAAGTTCCGCGCAAATAAAAGAGGTGTTAGGAAAATATCAAGACGTGGTCGACTTCATCGACAAATACCATCCAAAGAAATTGCAGGTTTGTCGTGTAGCTGCGCAGTTTGATGATGTTTCCCTAACTTATTTTCGAAACATTCTGAAAAGCTGTACCAAGCAATCATCAAAAAGAAAAAAAGAAAATGTAAAAAAAAAAATATAAATTATAAAAAAAAAAAATCTAAGTTATGTTAAAGTTCACTTAGTGTAAGTTAGAATAAGTTACGGTAGTGTACGTTTATCGTAGTTAACCTCTCTACCTCCTCGCCGCCCGTCCGTCTCCTCTCTGCGTAGCAAGACTAACAACACCTGCGCTGGAGTTTCTAAGGTAAAGTGACGCTAAAAACCCGTTTCTTATTTATAATTTTTTGCTAATTCTTCTTATTTACATGTCTATTCTTCTTATTTACATGTCTATTATCTAATTTAGTGTTCATTATTCTCATGGGAAAATTATGTGTAGTAGTTTATTAAGAAGTTATCATAGGTTTTTGGGCTAAACCACGGATTAATCCTATTTCAATGTATTCTTATGGGAAAATTCGTTTCGACAACCGAACATTTTCTACATCCGAAGTTGGTTCTGGAACGGATTAAATTCGTATGTAGAGGTTCCACTGTACTACAATAGAAACTATTTCTAGGTATATGGAAAATACAAACTAATATTTAACTAGACTAAAACCCCATTGATAAATAAGAAAATTTAGTTTATCTTATTTCCAATAAAATGGTTTTAGTCCAACCTTTACCCTTACATTAATGATCATATCCACGGCCAATATTAATTAACGAACAGAATTTTAATACAAAGAATACATATATATTATAAAATACAGCACATAGTACAAACTACCTCAGTTATTTTCTAAAATTGGTGTCAGATGTGAATTACATGGTAATTAGTATTTTATATATCGTTTTAATCTTATAGAAAAGAAATAAGTCATAATAATGGACAGTCTCAAGGAAATTTTGAGAATAAATTTAGTAATTAACATATGTATTAATGTAATACCTCAGCACTGAGCTGCGAACATATATAACTGGATTACCTTCAACAGCAATTGTGTAACATTAAAAACAAATGAGGTCCAACTACAGTACTAGAATTATACTATACCTGTATTGTGCTTTTATATGTTAGATTCCAATAGAATAATGCACCATATGTACATGAACAGATTGATAACAACAAGAACACAATTAAAGAATTATATATTTAAGATGAAATTTATTTTAGAAGTCCTTACCCTGCATTTACAAAGAATTTACATTAGTCACTTTTAGTTACTATTCAGCAAGGAAGTACTAAGCCCCTATGAAATAAAAAAATTATTGTACTTTAATATTAAGAAACTTCTAAAAATTGTTAAATTTGTTATAAACCATTGATGAATCTGAACCTGACTAAGATAACCCTTGAATAAATAATGTATAACTACAGTATATTTTATGCTACAGGTTGAGAATCCCTTATTCAAAATTCCAAAATCCAAAAATCTCCTAAATCCAAAGGTTTTTTAGATGACAAAAATAAAAAAAGAGAAAAATTCCAGTGCTGGGAATGTTCCACTAAGTACAGCTGTTACTCACGTCACCTACCCGTTGACTGCATAGTATCACTTTGCTGTTAGGAGTTGTCATAGTAACTCCTTCGCTCCTTATTTATTCTGATTATGGCCTTTTTGTATGCTCTTTGGTTTGAAATATAATCAAAATTACAATAAACCCTGGATATATGCTTATAAGTAATAATGAAAAGAAAGACAGGGAATACTTATGTTAAATTAAAACAGAAAAAAAGTTAAATTGCTGAAAAATATTTGAAAGTAGCGTAAACATGAAGCGTCTGACTTGAGGTTGGTGTCGGAACAACTATGACCTAAAGAAATAGACAATTGTTGAAGTTTTGTTCTGAAAGTGATCACCAGAAGTTAATGATAAGTAGAAAAAACAGTAGATAGAAGGAAAAGGATCTGAAGATGTGATGGAGTTTGAGCTTGGTGCTCCATTTGTTAGTGATTGTATGGTTCTGGTAAGTATAAAAGATCATTTTAACTGCATTTTTATAAATGTAAAAGGGTGAAAATAATCTTTAATTTATAGGATTTCAGATATACCATCAGCAATTTCGTACAATGGATAGTCCGGGAACAATTGTGAGAACAAATTGAAATTGAATAATTACTATATTTTTGACATATGGTATCCTTTAGGCTTGAAAATTGGCAATATATAGAGTTAGCCATAAGCAAAGACCTCAAATTTTCCAACCATTCGATATGATTCATCAATTGCCAATAATAACTAAACTAACTAAATTAATTTCTTTTGAGTTAATTCACAACTGTGCTCAAAGAAAGTTAATTAGGATGTAATATCTAGTGGCTGATCCAATACTGTGTTGCCTAATAACAAGATGAAAATGGCAATAGCCTAAAACATGAAAATCATTAAAAATATTCTCTCTCTCTCTCTAAGTTATTCTAGTTATAAATGCTAAGTATTTTGTCTGAACACATTTCTTTGCACTGCTTTACATTAATTTTTCCTCTATTTAGCAGTGTCTCATGTAAACACTTTATCATAGTAACATGCTGGCCTTTCTTGTGTATAGATATCACATTTTTTTTTTGTCTTCCTCGAAGGTCAATAGAAGGGATTTTGACGTAGGAAAAATCTATGTTTGGGTGAGATAGCCATGTCGTCCTGATGGAAGTTCCTTCTGGCAACTTCTACAGTATAATATTTCTGTGATTGATATTACAAGAGAATTACCGTCGGGTACCACGGGGTTCCAACCCCCGGAAACGACTATCCGAAGATATCGTGTAGAATCAGGGACGTATCCTAAGATAACCATAGATATCTGCACCCCAAACAAAGGGGAAGGATAAGTAAGGAGCCGCTACACCTCCTATCACCTTCGAGTGCCCCTATACGTTCCTGCTTCTCATTCCTTTGAACGCAGCTGATGGCTACAGTTCAGTTGATTTTTGGGGGCACTTTTTTCACAAACTTTGATTAGTTCTGTGAATTGGCTTCCTCTCTTTTGCAAAAGTTGAGTATCTTCCTCTCTTTGGCTTTGTTTATGCTAATTTTGATTTTAGCTCCCTTCGGGGACTTAGTTTTCAGCATTTGCTTAGAGGAAGCCTGAGCGCATCGAGTCCTGCTAGCATGGCATTGGGCTTAGTCCCTGATGGCCTCTTTTTTTGTCAATAGAAGCCATTTTATAAAACATTCTCTGTGTATCTGAAAAGTAAATGTGATTGTATCACTGCTAAAATATGATAAGACTATAAATTTATTTGAATTGTAAAGAAATGCTAAACATTTCTTAAAAAGAAAAAATCTAAAAATTAATTTTAATATGACTTTAATATATTGCCTTATCAATAATTTACATGGTTTAGTTATTTAGAACTGAATTTCTGCAAAATTATCAGTTGTAACAAACTTATTTTCATCACCAAATTTTCGTAGTTTATAGAGACCAAATTTCTAATCCTGATGGACCTAAGTTTACTTAACTATTTCCTCACAGACTTCAATTAACTTTTTTTTTTTTTTTAGTTTACCCAAATTCCTTTTTTATTTCACAAATAGCATTTCTTAATTTTAATTTTGTTTTATTTTTCTACGTAGAACTTAGTAGTTTACAACTGGAACTGAGCTAGAGGAATATCTATTCCATTGGTTTGGTCTTGGTAATGTGTAGTTGCCTTCGATAAACGTTTTTTATATTCACCATAACTGTCAATGTGTACATTATTTCTAGACAGTTAGTGGAATATTATATTGAAGACAAATAGAATTTCTAATTGAGCATAATAGAAAAAGGATGTATACTTTATTACGAAAGAAAATACGAAAGTAACTCGAAGATGAATTTAAGAAAAAATAGTATTTATGCCCTTTTTTCAGTTTTTTTAATATCTATTTAACTTGATAATTATATCTTCAGTGGTGGCTTTTGATAAGTACTGTGGAACTGCAGCACCACTATTTTTATTTGATATTATTGATAATATACAATATAATGATATCTTTCTTTAATTCTTCCTTTATAGTTGTACAATATATAATCCTTAAGCTTAATGTCGGTAATAGCTACTTCATGCGAAAAAAAAAAGGGGGTGTTTGGCTGTTGAAGAAGCTACACGCAAGTATGAGCTGAGAGGGAGAGAGAGCCGTGTCATTCCCACAGTGCCGATGCTGGCGTGTTGGTGGAGGGTAGTTATTTTTTTTACTCAATGGGTGTTGTGCTTGAAAACCATGCACAATATTCTTGAATGTAATAAAATGTATAATCAGATTATTATCCTATTTCCAGCTATTTTATTTTATCAATTTATTTTAGTTTCTTTTATGATTTTTTTTTGGGTTTTCTTGATAATTACCATGACTACAGTACAGGCAGAACACTGCTTTTCAACAAGGAAAAATATAAAAAACTTTAAAAGCACTATGAATTTGAAGACTAAACACTTGCAATGCTTTCAATGGAGAAAAACATTCCTCAGTTGCCTGTCATCCAGAAATCAATGAGAAAATAAATCTTTTTGTTCAAATTAAAACAAGAAAATTTTATTTAATCTTTAATTGAATGAATCCAGCTTGAACAGCAACAATTTAGATCATGGAAAGTAAAAATGGTTCGATTTTGTTTTTTAAGATTCTATCTATTTCCTGAGTACATTTTCTTAGGTCTGTTTGTTTCCTTCCACGCACTCTTAAAACAAGGGCTACAATTATTTTTAGCAGCACCCACACTGATTTAACCCACGAGCCGCCACTGTATACCTTACAATAAAATAAGAGGATGAGAAAGATAAAGTTACATCCTGAGGACAGCAATTCTTGGTGTTTTCTGGCAGCAAGGTGCCATTTGTCAATTCCCCCTCCCCCCCACCCTGCCTCCCTTTTCCCCCCCTGTGATGCTAGCCATTCTTTTTAACATTTCCAGCAGTCTGTTTACGAATTAACTGCATACATTATCAATGGAAATTGGACAATTAGTTTAATCTACACTCTATATTAGGACATCACAAAATGATGATAATGTAAAGGATTTTTAAATTACTAAAGGAAAACAAAAGGTTACATAGTGATCGGTTTGTTTACATTTTGACGACAATTAGTCTACACCTTAAAATATAAATCTATCACAATTAGATCAATATTACTAAATTTTTCCCAGAATAAAAAACAATGTGAGCCCGTCATTATAGGGATATTCCGAAATCCAAAAAATAATCCAAAATCAGAAACACTTCCGGTCCAAAGAATTCTGGATAAGGGATGTATAACCTGTACTACATAAAAATAAAATGTTCCCTCAAAGTAGACAATAGGTTTTAGCATGATTTAGAAATCCCAGGATTTACTCTTACGTCTTCTATTTTATTTATACAATAAGTTAATATATTATTAAAAATTAAATTTAAAAAAATATTTTTACAAATTAGGAAAACTGATGGAAATAAACATCATTTTCTTATGAGATAGATTTGCAAATTCCTACTAACATATTGTATCATTATGAGAATTTTTTAAAAGAAACATGTACCTGAAATATAAGTTTCAAGTGTAATCTAGAAAATTTGCAGAAAATATGATGCCTGATAACAAAATTTTTCATATCACATATCAATATGAATTGCAATTTTGCAAATAATGAATAAAGAGCATTTCAGGATATACTCTTAACTAGGGTCAAATTGATGGAATGTCATACAAATTCCTAGAAAACTCATTCACAGACTTCTTTAAGAACACCACAATTTAGGATAAGTTATTTCAAAAGGGAAAAAAATTAGGTATAAATAAAGATTATTAATTTGAAAGTTTCCATAAACTAGGAACCTCTTTAAATCTTCTGTGAAAAAGGACATTGATTTTCCTTTGCTTAACTACACAGGAAAGTATATTAAGAATCATTATTACTTCAATAAAAATGTGAAAATGATTTACCGAGTATATTTTTCAGTGATACCATAAAATTACCAATAATTTTCTTTAATAACAGTTCTGAAAACAAGGCCCTTAAGATTATATACATACAGAATCAAAACCAATGGGTTAAAGATGATAAAAAGTATGGTAAAAAAATGGCCTATTACCAAACTGCCACATACAGGTACACCAAGTCCACAACCAAGAGCATCCTAAATGCACAGTTAATGTGTACACTCCTCCTCTACTCTAATACTGGAAGCCCATGGAATATTAAACTGCAATGCAAATATAAAGAACTTGCTTTAGAAGCAGAATAACTCCTTGGAAAGAAATACAAAATTATAAAATAATACTGTATTACAAATGATTAAACAGATATATGCATACAGTATACTTTAGGAAAGAAATAAGCAATATAAAAAATACAATTTCTAAACAGAGATTTTTAACTCCAAAAAAAACTGAATTTGTATACATCTGAAGCACTAATACAAGCAAAGTTCTGTTTGCAAAGCAGATAATTCACGTAGGCAACACGTCACAATCAACTTGCTAAAGTATATACTGTATCAGTGGTATCAAAAAATAAAAGCTGAATTTCTAATCAGCAATCTGTAGATATAAGCCTTCATGAATGACTAATTATAGACTCATTTACAATTTGAGCTGTGGCCACAAGATTAATGGAAGATCATATGAGGATTAATGGCAGAGCAAGAACCCAGAGATTCCCTCCTGCACACAATACACTGAAGCTAGAAGTTCCTCCCCTTGGAACTTTCTAACCCTCACCCACTCGTACAAGATTTGTATTCACAAGTGGACCCGATTCACTCTATACCACAATATCACATAGCAAGGCAGAGTAGCTATAATAGTCTCGGATAACCACCTGTCTTTCAGGAAACAAGATCAATTCCATTATCCACTACTGTACAACAGATTCAAATCTTTACCAGTCTTGGTGCCATACTTAAGTTCTGAGACTACTAAAGCAGTAAGAAACAGCACCTTCAACCATGCTCAATGAGGATATGAAAAAATATAAACTACAAAGTATACAAGGTTACCAGATTGGAAAACTACCTTTGGAATAACTTAGTTAATAAATACAAGTAGTTAAAATTATACTGCCTACTTCAGAAAGCATGGATAAGATTTTTTTCTAAATGAAGGCCTTCACAGTAAATTAGATCTAAATCAATTACTGTATTACAATATCATTCTTATACACATAGATTTAAACTAACACTTTCTCAAGTACAGTTATACTTATCTGTACTTAGTATCACTGTGCCATGCAAGAGTAACAAGTTCTTAGTATAAATCTTCAGTGTGATGAAAATACCACAACCTTTAATAGTAAGAATAAATATATGACATTTTTTTTCCAGATAGTGATTATTTCTGGCAATTTTAAATTTCTAATAAAATTATACAGGGGATTTTGACAGTCATAGTATTGAAATAGCACAACCTATTTCATTTTTTTTACCACAGTGGCATCTGTTTAGTTATGTGAAGCTCTATGCCCAACCATATAATCCTTCCATCTTTGAGCAGTTGAAGAAATAACAGGATCAGAATCTATTGATGCCAAAAGTAGCAATTGTGTTATGTGAGTAGTATGGTAATCCCAGCGTGCTCTGTTTGGAGCGACGTGAGTTGTGAAATGGCGCAAATCATAAAGTGAGCCCCATCCTGTGTCAAATAGAGGCAATAACTTTTTCAGAGATGTCATGCCCTTGTCAAATAAGTCTCCACTGTTATTACTTGTTCCAGTTCTGAAATAAAAAAAAAATTTTTAATTTTAAAATTCTTTTATGATTAGTAAAGATTTTGAAAAATAACAATTAAAGTAAACAAATGTAGTGAAGTACAAATATTTTTCTTGCCTTCGATTTCACAAAGGAAGACGAAAATTAGTGTGTAAAATGGGCAGAGAAATTAAACTGAAGTATGAAGTCACAGCTCATGAGTAATGATTGAATAATTGCTAGTAGCCCTAGAAATCACTTTAACGATTTTTGTTAGCTACAAAGAAACCTTATATTGTAATGGATTAGTTTGGTTCTTATGAGAATACAAACATATGCAATACAGCCTGCTCTCACAACAATAGAGGTACTGTACTAGAAAAATAAAAAACCAATGAATATACACCTGGGTCCAGTATTTTCAAATAACTAAAAGAAATTCATTTGTGTGTCTTAGGCTTGACAGAAAAGACATGAAAGCAATAGTATTCATAGTCATATAAAACCACTAAGAAAAAAGGATTCACAGCAAATGCAGATCAGCCTTTGACAACAGATGCCACTGATCTGTGAACCATTCCCTTTGTGGCCAGAATGGAGCTATTAGTGTCATCTTGCTGTTCACATATATTCCTAAACTTGTTTCATACCTGTCAAACCACGGCAAACAGTGGAAATGATAGGAGGTAAAGAGAGCTTTTTTCACGCAAGGAGTACTAAAATATCTAGACCAACATCTCGTCACAAATGGGATAAGCAGTGGTTTGGAGGAACCTACGTTTTTGGGCTCAAGCCATGACGTCCTGATGAAGGTTCCTTTAGTAGCTTCCCAAGGGTATATATGACTACAGTGATATTCCCAGAGAATCACACCAAATGTTTATCTTATTATTATTATTATTACTATCCAAGCTACAACCCTAGTTGGAAAAGCAAGATGCTATAAGCCCAGGGGCTCCAACAGGGAAAAATAGCCCAGTGAGGAAAGGAAATAAGGAAATAGATAAATGAAGAGAACAAATTAACAATAAATCATTCTAAAAAAAGTAACGTCAAAACAGACATGTCACATATAAACTATTAACAACATCAAAAACAAATATGTCATAAATAAACTATAAAAAGACTCATGTCTGCCTGGTCAACATAAAAACATTTGCTCCAACTTTGAACTTTTGAAGTTCTACTGATTCAACTACCCGATTAGGAAGATCATTCCACAACTTGGTAACAGCTGGAATAAAACTTCTAGAGTACTGCGTAGTATTGAGCCTCAAGATGGAGAAGGCCTGGCTATTAGAATTAACTGCCTGCCTAGTATTACGAACAGGATAGAATTGTCCAGGGAGATCTGAATGTAAAGGATGGTCAGAGTTATGAAAAATCTTATGCAACATGCATAATGAACTAATTGAACGACGGTGCCAGAGATTAATATCTAGATCAGGAATAAGAAATTTAATAGACCGTAAGTTTCTGTCCAACAAATTAAGATAAGAATCAGCAGCTGAAGACCAGACAGGAGAACAATACTCAAAACAAGGTAGAATGAAAGAATTAAAACACTTCTTCAGAATAGATTGATCACCGAAAATCTTGAAAGACTTTCTCAATAAGCCTATTTTTTGTGCAATTGAAGAAGACACAGACCTTATATGTTTCTCAAAAGTAAATTTGCTGTCGAGAATCACACCTAAAATTTTGAAAGAGTCATACAAATTTAAAGAAACATTATCAATACTGAGATCCGGATGTTGAGGAGCCACCGTCCTTGACCTACTTACAATCATACTTTGAGTTTTGTTAGGATTCAACTTCATACCCCATAATTTGCACCATGCACTAATTTTAGCTAAATCTCTATTAAGGGATTCACCAACCCCAGATCTACATTCAGGGGATGGAATTGATGCAAAGAGAGTAGCATCATCTACATATGCAACAAGCTTGTTTTCTAGGCCAAACCACATGTCATGTGTATATAGTATGAAAAGTAATGGGCCAAGAACACTACCCTGTGGAACACCGGATATCACATTCCTATAATCACTATGGTGTCCATCAACAGCAACTCTTTGAGATCTATTACTTAAAAAATCAATGATAATGCTAAGAAACGACCCACCCACTCCCAACTGTTTCAGTTTGAAAACAAGGGCCTCATGATTAACACGGTCAAAGGCAGCGCTAAAATCAAGGCCAATCATACGAACTTCCCGACCACAATCAAGGGATTTCTGTACAGCATTGGAGATTGTAAGAAGGGCATCACATGCTCCAAGGCCTTTACGAAAACCAAATTGCAAACTAGGGAGTAGATGATTACCTTCAGCAAACCTATTAAGACGTTTTGCCAGAAGACGTTCAAAAACTTTAGATAATATGGGAGTTATGGAAATTGGGCGGTAATCAGTGGGACTTGAGCTACCACAAACACATTTACATAGAGGAGTAACATTACCAATTCTCCAACAAGTGCTAAAAGCTCCTCTTCTTGCTAACTTGCACAAAATAACAGATAACTTTGGAGCTAAGAAATCTGCAGTCTTTATAAAAAAACAAAGGAAAAATACCATTTGGGTCTACACCTCCATAAGCATCAAGGTCCATCAACAGAGCTTTAATCTCACAAGATCGAAAAGCTAAACTAGTTAGTTTAGCCTCAGGAAAACAGGAATGAGGAAGTTCAAGTTTTTCATTACTCTGTTTACTGTCAAAAACATCAGCCAAAAGGGTTGCCTTTTCCTTTGGACAGTGAGAGACTGAGCCATCTGGTTTAAGTAAAGGTGGAACTGTTGCATCTACACCAAAGAGTGCAGATGTAAGGGTAGACCACCATTTATGTTCCTGAGTTGTACCAGAAAGTGTTTCTTTTATGGTTAAATTGTACTCCTTTTCAGTTGAGGCATAAACTCTCTGAGCAAAAGCTCGAAGCTGAGTATAGTAGTTCCAGGTCAAATCTGATCTGTTACCCTTCCAAAGGTGATAGGCCTCCTGCTTCTCCAAATAAGCACGTCTACAATCATCACTGAACCACGGTTTGTCCTTCACTCGGTACCTTAGCACATGAGAAGGGATACGCCTATCAATTATGTTGACTAGATTCTCATTCAAAGGGACAACAGGATCTACACTATTATATTTTTCAATATTAAACTTACCCGATGATCATATAGCTGTCAGCTCTGCTGCCCGACAGAAAAACCTACGGGCGGAATACGCCAGCGATCGCTATACAGGTGGGGGTGTACATCAACAGCGCCATCTGTCAAGTAGGTACTCAAGTACTCGATGTCAACACAGAACCAATTTTCTCTCTGTCGTGCCACTGGCAAGACCTACTAAATACGCTGTTACTAACTGGATTTGTTTTCACAACTATTTGGTGAAGTACACTATTCCAGTTTTGAGCTTTCGCTATGCAGGGGTTTTATCTTCATTTCAAAACTTGAACTCGTTTTGGATAGATTTAATTATGGTGACAAAGAGAGTATGGACTCTCTTTCACTTTTAAATGGCCGACCCTTCCCTTAGACGGAAGTGTGTTTAGGTTTTTAGTAATTTTGCTTAACACGTTATAGATCTATATATTTTATATCTCTCCGCCTTTATTAGGCCTCTTCGATTAACTTTCCTTTTGTTATAAACATAAAAAATAAATTTTTATGTTTTGTTTATATGCGACCTTTCCTGATAGTAGGCGGTCCTAACTTGGAACCGAAGTTAATCAACGTTGAGCCCGTTATATCGTATTTAACCTTTAAAGAATTTAAAACTTTTTAAATTTAATGTTTTATGAAAGAATTTCTTTGATAGTCTCGTACTGTTTTCAAAGATGAACTAACGTTTAGTTTTTTAGTCTACGCAGTTGTTGACGTTCAGGACGTTCAACATGCGCTCTATCGTTACGATAGAGAGAGAGTGTATCACGGTTTCACTTTGCAGTAAGAGTAAACCGATTCTGGCGTTTCGTTCATTCTTTCTTAGCTTAAATGGTTTAAATTCTAAATTAAAGGAACTTTTGGAAAACCTTTCAGTTTTTTCCTTTAGCAAATAACATGTTTTGACGATATATAATTGGGCTCTTCTCTCAGGTGCGAAATCTAGAGAGAAAGAGAGAGATAGAGACGGAGGGAGAGAGAGGAGAAAAACCGTTTCGTTCAAGCGGGTAACGTTGTTCTCGTTTTACTCTCCTCCCTAGTCGCTGTAGGGGAAGAAGGTAAAACGTTTCTAGGGTTTTATTCTTGTTCCCAGGCTATGTGCGGTGAGAGATTGTAAACGTAGTTTATTTGAACTAGTGTTTAGTCTCTTTCCCAGCCACTGAATTCTTTATCTTTATATATACAGTGAACCCTCGCTACTTCGCGGTTCGACAATCGCGGATTCACCACTTCGCGGGGTTTTCCCATAACCCATATATATATACATATCGCGGATTTTCCGGAAAATTCGAAAATACCGCGAAATCTGAAGATAACCAAATACGATATTTTGTTACCTGTAATTCCATTAATACTGTAATTATAGTAATATCTGCTCTTACTGATTGTTCATTGCATTACATATGATATATAATTCAGCACAGAAAGAAATAAAACACGAAAAGAGAATGTGATCATACGATAATTCAGTACGTAGTAAAATTAAATCGAACATGAAACGCAAATCAGATGCAGTCATACCATATTAGAATGGTGTGTACTGTAATGGATGTGCTTCTTTTCCATGAATCTTTTGTATGTATACGTACGTAGTACAGTACTGCATCCAATAATATTCTTTGTTGCAAAAATCACATTTCGAATAAGTACTGTAAGCGTACGAGAGAGAGAGAGAGAGAGAGAGAGAGAGAGAGAGAGGCGTAAAATAGCGTACGTACGTAAATTTTTATTATTATTGTTATTATTATTATTATTGTTGTTGTTGTTAATAAAATTATTATTGTTATTATTATTAATCATTATTATTATTATTATTACTGTACAGTATTATTATCATTATTTATTATTATTACGGTATTGTACTTAATCTACGTACGTTCAGTGTGCGCGGGACATCTTCTATGAGTAACCAATGCACCATAGTACTGTATAAGACGGGTTGTGATTGGTTCAAGCGCTGATAGATGACGAATCAAAACTCAAGTTTTGTTATCTAGCCTGTGATTGGTGTTTTGCCCGCATCTTCTACCCGCAGCATCAAAGTTCTCGCGGGACTGCATCGTTCACTTTCTCTTTCCGCGTATTGCTGAGTAGACGTTCTTAAGTTTGTGAAGTTGAATCTGTGCTGTGTGCGACTGTTTTAAGTTGAACTTTTTGTTGAACTTTCTGTTACAATGGCTCCCAAGCGTTCTGCTTCTAGTAAGGCTGGTAGTGAGCCTAAACGCCACCGAAGAATGATGACGATAGCTGAGAAGGTTACGCTTCTCGACATGTTAAAAGATGGTAGAAGTTACGCGGCCGCCGGCCGCCATTTTGGCATCAACGAATCCACCGTTCGCTACATCAGGAAGGACGAGGCGAACATTAGAAAGACTGCTGCAATCACCTTTAGCAGATCAGCGAAGCGAGTCGTTACAACGCGTAATAAAACGATCGTACGCATGGAAGGTGCTTTAGCTGTGTGGATTGCCGACTGTCGGAAGAAGAACATAGCGTTGGATACGAACACCATCCGAACAAAGGCTTTGAGCTTGTATGAGAATTTTGCGGCAAAGGAACCTCATGACGACGATGGCGACCATGCTGAAGAAGATGATGATGTAGATGATCCTCAACCAGGGACCTCCACTGATTCCCAGCGTCAGAAACAACGTTTTTCCGCCAGCAAAGGATGGTTCGCGAAGTTTCAGAAACGCTTCGCCCTGAAAAGCGTTTCCCTGCATGGGGAGTCTGCTTCCGCTGACACTGCCGCTGCTGAAACTTACGTGAACCAGACTTTCAAGAACATTATCGCTGAAGGTGGATACAAGCCGGAACAAGTGTTTAATATGGATGAAACCGGCTTGTTTTGGAAGAGAATGCCGTCGCGAACTTTCCTGTTCAAAGAGGAAGCCAAAGCCTCTGGCTTTAAGGCATTCAAGGATCGCGTTACCCTCGTGATGTGTGGCAATGCTGCTGGATTTTTGTTAAAGCCGGGGCTTATTTATAAGTCGAAAAATCCTCGCGCTTTGAAAAACAAAAATAAGAATCTCCTTCCCGTGTACTGGATGCATAATCAAAAAGCATGGATTACGAAGATGCTGACCTCCAACTGGTTCCACCAGTGTTTCATCCCGCAAGTCCATGAATATCTCTTAGAGAAGGGCTTGCCATTCAAGATCCTTCTCCTTATGGATAACGCTGGTGGACACGCAACTGACCTGTCGCGTGAGGGCGTTCAGGTTGAGTTCCTGCCACCCAACACCACGTCATTAATTCAACCAATGGACCAGGGGGTTATCAGGGCGTTCAAGGCCCTCTACACGAAGAATACCTTGGCGGACCTCGTTGCGTGTGTGGATGCTGCCCAAGATGACGAGGATGAAGACTTCAACTTGAAGGCGTACTGGCGGCAGTACACCATAGCCACGTGCCTGCAGAATATTCAAAAGGCACTTCAAGAGATGAAACCTGCAACCGTAAATGCGAGCTGGAAGAAGCTGTGGCCCGATATTGTTTACGACGACAAGGGATTTACTCCGTCGGAAATCCAACACTCTGCAATACGGAAATCTGTGCAGTTGGCTGCCATAATTGGGGGTGACGGGTTTGGCGACATGACGACTGAAGACGTCGACGAGTTGTTGGACTGCCATTCCCAGCCCCTAACTGACGCAGACCTCGAAGACCTGACGAAATCGGCAAGTGAGGAAGAGAGTGAGGGTACCCAGGAAGAGACCCAAGAAAATGTAGAAGAAACGGGCTTAACATTAGAACGGCTCGCCAAGTTCTGCAACCATATGAAGGAGGCGAAAGAAATGTTGCAAGAGTGGGACGAGGATATGGTTCGCTCGATGCAATTCTGCAACAAGGTCGATGACATCACGACTCCCTACAGGATGCTCTTGGATCGAAAAAAGAAGCAGCGTCAACAACTTCCGATCACAATGTTTTTTCAGCCTCGCAAAAAAGAGCCAGTTCCTCCTGCTAGTACGCCTTCGGAAGAAATTGAAGAAGTTGAAGAGGTGTCCCAGGAAAAGACACCTCCGTCTGAAGAGACGTAAAATACTATCATTGACTGCACAGTAGAACACATCATCAGCTTCATCATCATCATTTCTACTGTGCAGCAAATTCATCGCCATCGTCATTCAAGTTTTTCTGGAACTTCTTTCGTGGTGAGTACAGTAACAATCTTTATTTTTTACTTTAACCTGTTTTATAGTTTAGTACTGTACGTACTGTATGCATTAAGTTAAAGGGAAGGTTTTAAAAGTCTACATGTTGTAACCTATCATATTTTTTTTGTTTAAAATTTACATTTACGTACGTAAAACAATCTCTCTCTCTCTCTCTCTCTCTCTCTCTCTCTCTCTCTCTCTCTCTCTCTCTCTCTCTCTCTCAAATTGTTTTCCTGCTTTGCTACGTACAAGTACTGTATAATTTATATTTGTAAGGTAACATATTTTGTAAATGCTTTGTACTGTAAATACTGTATGTACTGTATCATTATTTATCACTATCATCATGCGTGTTAAATGCCTTGTTTGTTCTGAGCGTGGTTGTTTACTGAGCGTACACGCCGTCGTTTCAGGCGGCGACATAAAGAAAAAGATTTCATTTGGAAGTCCTAAGAAAAATACGTAAACTAAAACATTGGTAATAAAAAAATCAACATACAGTACTGTATAATCAATATAATCGATGCAAAAACTAACCATACGTACATATATGTGTACACTAAATGAGTTTGTTTCTTCATTATGATCAGAGATGAACGTAAACAAAACATTGGTTGCCATTTTTTATCGTGCTTTTTAGGTGTTTAGGAAACACATGATATAAAATCGCCTTTAATATTTGTGCCTGTTTTAGTTTAGGGTGCTGTAGTACATGCATTAAGTGTTCTGTACATTACAGGGTGTAAAGGGTGGTTTGTTAACAGTACTACGTACAAGGGAAGGTTTTAAAAGTCCGAATATACATGTTAAATAAATAGGTAAATATGCTGTCACTACTTCGCGGATTTTCACCTATCGCGCCCGCGTCTGGAACCTATCTACCGCGATAAACGAGGGTTCACTGTATGTTTTCTGTTGCATTATACGACTGTTTTCGCAATTACTACCTTTTGAAGGGTAGGATTGCGTGTTTCAGGTAGAAATCAGTAAAAGTTTTGATTTCAGTGAAATAAGTGCAAAACAGAAAATCAAAGTGATAAAGTGATATGCGCAAAGTGTTACAGTGTTGCGTCCGAGGGTTCGTCTGTTCGTGCCTGTCGTTCACCTAGTCCGGGACCTCTTGCAAGCTCCCAAGCCCAGGGGAGAAGTAATGTCGAACGACTTATGGGTTCGTCAGGCCTTGATCAACGAACATACGTTTTTCCCTCCGTGGTTTCGGGCGTATCTACCCAAGATCGCCCCACCCACACAAAGACGAGAGAGCCCATTTACTTCTCGTCTGCGGAAGAGGTTTCTCGTAAGAAACCTTGGACCAAGGTCTCGCAGCTTATTAAGTCCAAGTCGGTCCCTTCCGCGCAAGTCCAACGGCCCAGGTGTAGCCACTGGGTCAGTTCGGACTCGCTGCAGTCTTCCGATGACTGCACACCTCCTAAGAGAGGTAAAGCGGTACCGCAACAGGCAGTAACACCGTCTGTTGCCGCACCTGCTGCTGTAGACCCTAAGTGGTCTTTGCTACAGTCTATGCAGACACAGTTAGCATCTTTTTTGCAGGAGTATCGTGCGGAGAAGGTTGACGCTGCACCCGTTAGCCTACAACCTACCACGGTTGTGCGCCCAGCAGACGCTGTGGCTGCCTGCTCCCACACTCCAGCTGTGAGAGCTCCTCCACCCATGCGCAGTCGACCCTGCCAGACGCATGCTGACGTTCACAGACGCACGGAACCCTCCGTTGACGTGCGTGTGCTACCACAACAACAGGAGGGTGGAGTTAAGCTGCCGTGTTTTGACACGGTGCGTCAGCCTCCGCAACCCACTGTGGTTACCGCCACTCGCCCGCAGCAGACTAGTCAGTCAGGAGTTGAGGCTTCCCCACACAGCTTTGGTTGTTGCCAGCTCACAGACTGTCAAGCAGTTACATAACGTTGCCTTCTGGTCTGCTACTTATGCACCAGTGCTGTATGTCCTCACGCACCTGTTGTGGTTGACAGTTCAGTTTTTGACAGTTCACAGACTGCCAAGCAGTTACATAACGTTGCCCTCTGGTCTGCTGCTAATGCACCAGTGCTGTATGTCCTCACGCACCTGTTGTGGTTGACAGTTCAGTTTTTGACAGTTCACAGACTGTCAAGCAGTTACATAACGTTGCCTTCTGGTCTGCTGCTAATGCACCAGTGAGTCCCTCACTGAGATAACCTAGCTTTTCTCGGACTAGGTTCCTGTAGATGAGAAAGTGCTGTTCTCCCTCCTACTGATATTCCTTTGAGGACTCTGTCATTTGGAGAGGAGCCTTAAGCTGCTTAGCCTCCTATGGACTTTAATTAAATCATGATGATTTTTTAAGGATCTTCGTCCGGATCTTGTAACTGCTGCTCCTCGTTCGCCTCACGTCAGAACTTACACTAGGCCTAGCTACTTCGAAGCCGTTGTTGTTAAGCTAGTGCTCTCTCGCTCTCCTGGAGAGCGTTACGTTGGCTAGGCGACTGGTTTTTGCACCAGGAGGAGTTTTAGGGATTCAGCCTTTGATTTCCCTTCTTTTAAACTGGCTTATAGAGCGAGAGTCTGATAGGACACGAGAGAAGTTCTCGGCTTGGGAGTTCATGCCTCTGCCCAGATAGACTTCTCAATTCTGGTAGACTCGCCCTGGCGCCTAGCCAGGAGACGCTCCAAGTTGTTTACAGGTCAACTTCTCAACTTTTGTGAGCCTTTGAAGTTTTGCTGTACTATTATGTCACACATAACAAGGCTTTCAGGGATGGTAAATGGTTCCGCCTCAGTCGCTAACCCCGTCTGTTGCCACACCTGCTCCCGTAGACCCTAAAGGGCTTTGCTGCAAGACATGCAGTCCAAGCTTGCGTCCTTGATAGAGGACTTAAATGCGGAGAAGAACCTTCTGGCCAACAACCTTCCAACCGGTTGGTTGTGCGCCCTGTTGACGCTGAGGTTACCTACTCGCGTCTGCCAGTTGAGGTGGTTCCTCCTTCTGGCCAACTACCTTCCAACCGGTCGGTTGTGCGCCCTGTTGACACTGAGGTAACCTACTCGCGTCTGCCAGTTAAGGTGGTTCCTCCACCGATGCGACCCAGTGTGGGTTGCCAGTCGCACGTTGACGTTAAGCGACGCTCGGAGGTGGTTGTTGACATTCAGGAAGTTCAACAACCAGCAGAGGTGACTTGTTGTGACGCAGTGCGTCAACCTCAGCAACCCGGTAGGGTGTTGACTGCACAACCCAAACAGTCTAGACAGTTTCGGGTTGACGCTGTACTTCCTCGCGCTCCCATGGTTGTTGACAGTTCACAGACTGTGCAGCAGTTCCATGATATTGCGTCCGGCTCCGTCACGCATCCACCAGTGCGACCGGATTCAGCGAGTCAGACGTTGCCCACTCCGTTGCCGTTTCCTCATCAGTTTCGGATGAGGAACCCTCTGATGAGGACGTTGCTGAACAAGACGATCAGCCCCCAGTCCTGCTATCCATCCAGAAGATGCTGAAGAAGGAACGCTGCCCAGTCAGGCTGTGGATGAGTCTGGTAGGGACACTGTCATCCGTGGATCAATTTGTGTCACTAGGAAGACTACACCTCCGTCCTCTTCTATACCATCTAGCTTTTCACTGGAAAAAGGACAAGACGCTAGAAGCGGTCTCGATCCCGGTTTCCGGAAAGATAAAGTCTTGTCTGACTTGGTGAAAGGACTATATCAACCTTAGAGAGGGTCTTCCCCTGACTGTTCAGACTCCCAACCACGTTCTCTTCTCGGACGCATCGGACGTAGGCTGGGGTGCGACATTAGACGGTCGGGAATGCTCGGGATTATGGAACTCGAGTCAAAGGACAATGCATTTCAACTGCAAGGAGCTACTGGCAGTAAGTCTGACCTGGAAAAGCTTCAGGTCTCTCCTTCGAGGCAAAGTGGTGGAGGTGAACGCGGACAACACCACGGCTTTGGAGTACATCTCCAAGCAAGGAGGGACCTACTCTCTGACATTGTACGAGATTGCAAGGGACCTCCTCACCTGATCCAAAGGTCTAGACATTTCACTAGTAACGAGGTTCATCCAAGGCAACTTGAATGTCATGGCAGATTGTCTCAGTCGGAAGGGGCAAATAATTCCAACAGAATGGACCCTCCACAAGGATGTATGCTAGAGACTTTGGGCCACCTGGGGCCAACCAACCATAGATCTCTTCGCAACCTCGATGACCAAGAGGCTCCCAATATTTTGCTCACCAATCCCGGACCCAGCAGCAGTTCATATAGATGCCTTTCTACTAGATTGGTCACATCTAGATCTATATGCATTCCCTCCGTTCAAGATTGTCAACAAGGTACTGCAGAAGTTCGCCTCTCTCGAAGGGACAAGGTTGACGCTAGTTGCTTCCCTCTGGCCCGCGAGAGAATGACTCACAGAGGTACTTCGATGGCTAGTAGACGTTCCCAGAACACTTCCCCTAAGGGTGGACCTTCTACGTCAGCCACGCGTAAAGAAGGTACACCAAGGCCTCCACGCTCTTCGTCTGACTGCCTTCAGACTATCGAAAGACTCTCGAGAGCTAGAGGCTTTTCGAAGGAGGCAACCAGAGCGTTTGCTAGAGCAAGGAGAACATCCACCCTTAGAATCTACCTATCGAAGTGGGAAATCTTCCGAAACTGGTGCAAGTCAGTATCCGTATCCTCGACCAGTACCTCTGTAACTCAAATAGCTGACTTTCTCTTATATCTGAGGAAAGAACGATCTCTTTCAGCTCCCACTATCAAGGGTTACAGAAGCATGTTGGCATCAGTCTTCCGTCACAGAGGCTTAGATCTTTCCAACAATAAAGATCTACAGGACCTCCTTAAGTCTTTTGAGACCACGAAGGAGCGTCGTTTGGTTACACCTGGTTGGAATTTAGACGTGGTACTAAGATTCCTTATGTCAGACAGGTTCGAACCGCTTCAATCAGCCTCCCTGAAAGATCTCACCTTTAAGACTCTTTTCCTGATATGCTTAACCACAGCTAAAAGAGTCAGTGAGATTCATGCCTTCAGCAAGAACATCGGATTCTCATCCGAAACGGCTACATGTTCTACAACTTGGTTTTCTAGCCAAACACGAGCTGCCTTCTCGGCCTTGACCAATATCGTTCGATATTCCAAACTTATCGTATGGTTGGAAATGAACTAGAAAGAGTACTATGTCCTGTAAGAGCTCTTAAGTTCTATTTAAAAACCTTTACGAGGCCCGTCTGAAGCTTTATGGTGTTCAGTTAAGAATCCATCTTTGCCTATGTCAGAGAATGCTTTATCCTATTTTATCAGACTGTTAATACGAGAAGCTCATTCCCATCTGAATGAGGAAGACCAAGCTTGGCTGAAGGTAAGGACACACGAAGTTAGAGCTGTCGCAACTTCCGTGGCCTTTAAACAAAATAGATCTCTGCAAGTATATTCGACGCAACCTTTTGGAAAAGCAAATCAGTGTTCGCGTCTTTTATCTTAAGAATGTCCAGTCTCTTTACGAGAACTGCTACACTCTGGGACCATTCGTAGCAACGAGTGCAGTAGTGGTGAGGGCTCGACCACTACAATTCCCTAATTCCATAACCTTTTTTAATCTTTCTCTTGAAATGTTTTATTATTGTTTTTGGGTTGTCCGGAAGGCTAAGAAGCCTTTCGCATCCTACTTGATTTGGCGGGTGGTCAAAGTCATTTCTTGAGAAGCGCCTAGATTAGAGGTTTTGATGAGGACCTTTAGTATGGGTTGCAACCCTTCATACTTCAGCTCCTAGGAGTCGCTCAGCATCCTATGAGGATCGCGAGGCTCAGTAAGGAAGACGTACTTAAAAAGGCAGAGTCATTGTTCAAGTCGACTTCCTTACCAGGTACTTATTTATTTTATGTTTGTTATTTTGAATAACTGCTATAATGAAATACGGAATACTTAGCTCATAATAATGTCAACATGTAATGCTGGTCTCTACCCACCCCCCTGGGTGTGAATCAGCTATATGATCATCGGGTAAGTTTAATATTGAAAAATGTTATTTTCATTAGTAAAATAAATTTTTGAATATACTTACCCGATGATCATAAATTAAAGGACCCACCCGTCCTCCCCAATAGAGACCCAGTGGACCGAGGAGAAAATTGGTTCTGTGTTGACATCGAGTACTTGAGTACCTACTTGACAGATGGCGCTGTTGATGTACACCCCCACCTGTATAGCGATCGCTGGCGTATTCCGCCCGTAGGTTTTTCTGTCGGGCAGCAGACCTGACAGCTATATGATCATCGGGTAAGTATATTCAAAAATTTATTTGACTAATGAAAATAACATAATTGTGACCAATTCAAGCACAAAAGATCATGCAAAATCCGCAGAATTCTAACTTCTGGCGCGAGTACCCTTAAGATTACTCTCAAAGGTATCGTATATAATCAGGGGACGTATTCTTGACACGCCACATGGCAATCTGCACCCCGAATAGCCTTTACGCTTCGATGGGGATACGTGGCATAATTAGAAGGGTAGCCGCAATAGAGGTTACCCTGGTTCCCCTACTACTATCGTATCACAACCGCGCCAACTCCCTCTGGTGGTCTTTCCTTTATTTGTAGCGACTCGCTATGGTGGTGTTCCCTGTTGATCTGACATTTTCGATCGATTTCAAGGGAATCTTTATGCTTACTACGGCTTCTTTCTCCATCCACAAAGTTGAGTATTTCTTCTTTACAATATGTATTTTAGTTCCAGCGATAGGCGCAGTCGTTCATTGGGCATGTGTTATTTAGTTAGCAGAACGACATTTCCGGTTTTAAGAGCACTAATTGTTATTATGAAAGCTATTTAGGCATTTTATATTGTAAAGATATTTATATGCATAATTTTCCCTTTTTCTGTGTCGATCATATATGTCAGGGTTTTGGTGATTTTAGGTAACCGAGTTCTCGCCTTGTCTAGGTAACCCAACCTAGACAACATATACTTTCGACATTTCCCCGGTTACCCTTGTGTATCGGTTATCATTCTTTGGAGATTGATATCTCCTGGAATTATATTAGCCGTTACAAGTCTCGATTAGAGATTTATGGGTACTGTAATCTCTCTTCCCTCTGAGAGTAGCCTTAGGCTACAACTCTCTGCGTTGGCCTTGAATTTCAAATTCAGGCATGACTAGCCTAGAGTTTTACTGTCTCATCCCTTAACAGCAGACGGCAACTTTTGGGATTTGATCAGAACCTCAGAGTAGTCTTTTGTCGGCGGGGTGATTGCATTCCCCTGCCGGCTGAACTGCCGGCATAGGAGGCTAGCCCTCCCTAGATTACACCTGAAGTGGTTGCATGATGCCGCCACCTTCTCCCTGTGGTCTAGTAGACTAGTCCTATGCTCGCAGACCCTAGGCTGTAGAGTAGTATACTCTTGTGGCCTAGGATGGCGCCGGCATTGGAACTCTGTTTCTCCCTTGTTGAGAGGAATGGCATGGACTGCCGTACCCTTAACTGTATTAGCACCTCCTAAGCTGGAGAATAGAAGATTCTCCTGCCGCTTGGGGTTGTGCCGGTACTGAAGCAGAGTTTCTTCACGGTGTGTAGGTCCGGCAACATTGCCGGCCCCTCCCGTACCTCATATAGGACCCTTCCTGCCGCCCCTCCCCCCCTCTCTGTTCTTTTACGATGGCCGAGCCATTGTCTTTCCTGAGCCGGCGTCCTGCAACTTTACCATTGCCGGTGGGTTGCCGGAGCCGGCCAGACCCCCTCTCCTCAGCTGACGGCTTCCGGCGGCCATGACAGCTGTGGGTGGGAGGTCCCTTTTGTCACCAATGTTCTCCAGTTCTCCCTTGAACTGCTGGCCACAACTTCTGTTGTCGGCGTGTTACTCTGGCCGGCAGTAGACCGGTGCAGATAGATACTGACTCAGTCGGTAGCATGCCGGCTGTACTAGTGCTGCCGGAGGCTGGCCTACAGTGGTAAGCCGGCAATAGTACTGTGGCTAGATGGAAGCCTGAATGTTACATTCTCCCCTTCCATTTGAACCTTCTTTTCGGAGAAAGGCAGTAAAATTAGACTTTTACATCCTTTATTACTGTATACATACACAGTAATAGATAGCCTTCACTCCATGCTTTCTCTCTCTCTCTCTTATCTTGCATGCTAGATGCTCCGGCAAGAGCTAGCTAATCCGGCAACATGCCGGCTGAACTATAGTATATGTCTGTACAGGTAGTCAGTATATTTGCAGTATAGTATACGTATACGGGAGATGAAAAACTAACGTATATATTATACTAGTAGAAAGGCAGTAAAATTAGACTTTTACATCCTTTATTACTGTATACATACACAGTAATAGATAGCCTTCACTCCATGCTCTCTCTCTCTCTCTCTCTCTCTTATCTAGCATGCTAGATGCTCCGGCAAGAGCTAGCTAATCCGGCAACATGCCGGCTGAACTATAGTATATGTCTGTACAGGTAGTCAGTATATTTGCAGTATAGTATATACGGCAGATGAAAAACTAACATATATATTATACTAGTAGTTATTTCCAATATATCTTGGGTATCCCTGCCCAGGTATTTGCTGAACCCAGTCCTATATTGATAGAATAATATTTTGTCAATATTCTGATTTAAAATCAGTTTCCATTTACCCTACAATATTAAATTTCGTAAAGGGCTGGTGGTTTGACACCTCTAACCCTTAAAGGGGAGAGCCCTTATCCCTGAGTTTCCCTGATCAGGAAACTCCCTGATTTAATATTGTAAGGGAGGTCACAGCAAATAGATTGGTTGGGATACAAAAATATATGTCTTTTATCTTTTCTAATCAACGTATATTGGGTACCCTTGTGCAAGCTTCTGCTGGTACCGCTCCTATATCGAAAGAATGGCATTCCTTCGATACTCTGATTGTGAAATCAGTCCTCCTTACCTCACAGTGTTAAGTATAAAGGGGGACAGTGCTTTGTACACTTCCTTACACCAAGGTGTTCGACACCCCTCTTTTCCGGGAATTCCCCAATTGGAGGAATTTCCTTATCTTAATACTGAGGGGAGGTAACAGCATTGGCTCGCAGGGCATACACAGGTATGTGTCTCCCGCTATCTCTTTATAGCTTTCTGTCCTAAGCTATTTTTGTCAAAAGATGATTTTTGCAAATTGTTTATCAGTGTGATAATCAATTGAATAATCATTTCTGTTCTCCTTTCCTTACAGTAGGGACACCAGATGATGCATCGCAGTCTTTTGCAGTTATAAGAGTGAGTATTTTCACGGACATAATAAATGCAGGTTCATGCCCCCAGCAATATCATTTCCAAATCCCCAACCCCGTCTGAGACCCTCTGACCTGTAAGTAGGCCAGACCTTACTGTCGAAGGTCTCGAAAAACCCAAGTTAATAGAATCTGGTATACAGCTGGTTAACATTTGGGTGTGAGATTTCTAAAATCTCTCCAAAACCATACCTACCTATTTTAAAGCTTCCTAAAGGACATCCTGTCCCCTATCCCTCCTTTCTCCACTCCAGTTCGAGGAGAGGAGGTGAAGATGGGGGTACCGCCCCCCTCTCGCTGCCAGTGCATACACGATGGCAGTCTCAAGCTGTCGAACTACGGTTGGTTTGGTTTCAGAAGTTATCACAAAAATGCGGTTTGGTTGCGAACTCGCAAAAATTCGGAACTTTATGGGAATTGGACCGAAGGTTTCACTTATTTATTGCGATAACTGGCAATTTAGTGCTTCTTTTAAAGGTTTTAAGGTCTTCAAGCTCCCCCAAATCCCCCAACCTTACCTCACAAGGATGGTAAGGTTGCAGATACTAACGGCACTAATGAATCTGAGCAAGACTCGAACCCCCGACTGGCAAACACCAGGCAGAGACATTACAATCAGGCCACACCTTGTAGTGATACCAACGACGGCAGTCATTGATTCACTATCACATCTTCTTCCGCCGCCGAGAGCCGGCAGTGTGTGCCCTTGGTCACCACCCAGTCAATAGCTGAGTTGGTATGCCTTCAATCGGCAGCCCGCCGATAACCGGCGGACTGCCGACAGCCCGAGGGGTCGCCAATGGTTCAGAGGGCTGCTGACTATGCGTATAGTTTTCACCACTTCCCAGTCACATTGAATACTGGCTAAGATGATGTGACTTCTGACAAGTCACTGACATGCCAGAGAACTGCTAGCCATATCGGTACTGACGTACTGTGCCAGTTAACTTACTCCCAAGTACTAGCCTTGACGGTAATATGCCAGTTGTATAGGTGTATACAATACCCTGTACATCTGTAGTATAGGACCATATCACAGACAGAAATCTTTGGTATATAACCATACAATAGAATGGTTTTCCAGTACGCTGTGCTTCTGAGCACAATCTCTTGCTGAGACCTACCTGATTTAGGGGATACACCCCCCCCCCCCACCCCCTTTTTTCCTTACGCTGACTCTTCATCAGCCTCTTTGATTCTCATTATTAATTCCCTGGATGTAGGCGCTGCTTACGCTACTCTATCCTTATGGGGGAAAAAATCTTCCATCGGGCTCCTTTTAAAAAGGGATGCCCTAGAATCAATAATTAGGAGGGCCGCAGCAGTTGGCTGGAGGGATTCACACGTATGTGTCTCTCCTATTCTTTTCCAGCGTACTTATTCTAAGCTTTATACAATAGAAAGGAATCTTCTATTACAGTTAAACACTGAGAAGCTGATATAGACAAACGGTCAGGTATGTACTAAAAGGACGACGGGAAGGTTTCTTAGTTCTCCTTGGGATGTTAAACAGCATCCCACAGTTACAATGACCGTTGTTCCACAGACGGTCAGATATGTACACCTTCTGATCATGCGAAGCAAACAGACGCTTCTGGTAGGAGGGAAGTTCCTCCTGGATCGCTGGACCTTTGATCCTTGGGTCCAAGGCCTAACCAAGATGAGACTAGAATGGAAAAGGACTTACCTCCACCATCCTTTCCTCAACTCTTCCTACATTCCAATTCCCCTGGAAGGGTGTACCTTAGAGCTCTAGAGCATACTAGCGGTAAGGAAAGTAGAGTCCATCGATTTCCAAGGAAGGCTGTTTAGTGTTCATGTGAAGGACTCAAGAAAACTCTGGGTCATTCTGGACTTGGCGCCACTCAACAAGTTCCAATAAAACAGCAAGTTCAGAATGTTAATCCTTCTGAACATAAGGACCTTATTCAGTAAGGGGTGTTGACAGTCTGGCCAGACCTGAAAGATGTCTATCGGCAATTTCCAGTCAGTCATCCCCTCCACTCCTACCTAGGATCCAAGTTACAGAAGATAACATATATCCTAGACAAGATTTTCGTCGGACTAGATTCAATCCTAGGATCTTCAGGAAATTAACAGACACAGTCAAGCGAAACCAAGCCTAGAAAGAGTTCAGGCAATAATGGCCCTGGACAACAGGCTGTGGTGGGCAGCACTCGAAACGACTGTCTATGAGCATCCATGGAGATGATCTGGCCCCGGAACATCGGGGATGCAAAATAACTTCAAGAAGTCTCGATTCTCTCCAGCTCAGGGGCTTCAATATTTTTTATAAAATTATTGAAACCTGCAGTCACCCTAACGCTCCTTTCCCTTGGGGATGTAAAAGGAGATCGTAAGGTCTGTCAAGAGACTATTGTAATCAGTCAGGATTCCATGATGCTAACAGGGAGGAGTTTTGAACTCTCTCCAGTTCACGATAATGACAGACCCAGTGCTATGTGCACAGCTGTAAGATGCGTTAAGAGGCTGGAGAAGATACGCATCAAACGCTCGAAGAGATCTAATAGGACCAATGATGGTCATTCCCTCTTCGCTTACCCTACAATGACCAAAGGCCACAGGCCCGTAGTCCATTTTAGCCCTGTAATGGTTGGAGAAACTCTCTCCACATAGATCAGACCTCTTCAGGCTGATCTGGGGCATCGAAGCGATAATGAGGCGTCGAAACTGTCGAAGATAAGGGACATCTCATTTCATTAGGGAATGTTAGCCATCCCTTCCTTAACCTGTTAAGCGTCCCCCCTGGATCAGGTTGCCGCTAACGTACCGTCACGCTTTTTTTGCCCTGAGCGGTCATTTCACTAATGATACACGGACGCAGATCCATTCCCTCCCAGATGGGAACAAGTCCCCGAGCTGCTGATCGTTCTCTTTATCACGAGCGTCATCAAGATACTATCTCGATATATAGCCCCATACGAGGATCCTCTAGTGGAGGTAACAGACATCATGTCTCTAGAATAGAAGTGATATACTTAGAAATTCCTGTTCAGCCTATCAAATTTCCTCCGGAAGGCCCTCTACATGTTGAGACGCTTCCAGGGAAGAGGGGCTCTGTTGGCTCCCAGGTAGCCCAAGAACACCCCGTTCCCTGTAATGAAAGAACGGAGGCTGAGGCTGGTCCTAGTTATGCACCTAGGATTATCCAGGAAGTTCAGAAGTTTTCTGCCTTCGATTTATCACAGTACACCTGATCCCTTCATCTTATGAATTCCTTGCTTTTAACGGTTAGGAAAAAGACTGGGATCTCAAATGGCAAAATAGAATTCCTTGAAGAATACAAGTCTAGTCAACTAGAAGACAATACGAGTCTTCTTGGGAAAAGTAAGCTGATTTGTAAAGCAATAGGGACCGAAAGCAATCTCATGATCTTCTGCCTGTCCTTCTCTGTCCACCCTATATTCAAGGTCTGGCGGCCAACAGCACGATGGCCTTTGAGAAAGGAGGCAGTGTATCCTTGGATACTATGAGAACGCTAGTTCTTCGGCCTTGTCCCCATATAAACCCTTGAGTAAGCACCAAGGGTAGGGCCGACTTTGCGAGAGAGGTCATTTGATTGGATCTTTAGATCCATGGACCAATATCTATGTGCAAGTCAGCTCCGACTAGACCTCTTCTATATGCCCTTTAAAGGGATCTGACGAATGAAATCTTTAATAAGATTCCGAAAACATGTGCAGAATTAGACCTGCAGCGCCACTAAAGCCCATCTCATGGTCTTTGGACAAGGTTCTACATTATGCCTCACCTGTGAACAATGAGGATTGTTCCCTCAAGGATCTAACCTAAAAGGTTATTTTTCGGTTCGCTATAGCCTCTGGGGCTAGAGTTAGGGAAATAGTGGCCCTATCTGAGGATGAGGGCCACATTAAGTGGGAGAACTGCATCTCTTTCCTGATCCAACCTTTCTCACTAAGGACGACCTACCCACTAAGAGGTGGGGTTCCTGGAGAATCTGCTCTCTGAAGGAAGATGTCTCTCTAGGTCTGCTAGAGTGTCTAAGGTCTATCCTCATAGAACTTCAGACTTCAGGAGAAACAGCTCTTTACAGGAGAAAACTTTGGATCAAACTATCCCTATAACTCAGGGCGAAGCTCACCTACCTTATTCGCAGAGCGGATCCTGACAGTACTCCTGCAGATAAAGATCCGAGAAAAGTTGCTTCATCACGGAACCTTTCAGTGTGTGGACTTCAGCCTCTTCGCTCATTTACTGATCGGAGGTTGTCCATTGTGTCTTACAGACACTATGCTAAGCAAGTCTATGGATTGAAGCATTATGTGGTGGCGGCAGGTGCTATTTTGGACCCTGTCGTCTAGCTCTGCGATGAACAGTAAATTGATTGGGACTATCAATTAAAAGGAGAAGGGGTCAGCATTTTTCGTTTGACCTCCCTTTGAATAAGTGTTGCCATGGTAACACCAAATCTGTTCAGAATCTCAGGTGTGAAATTATACGGATACCACTAGTGCCGTGTGTACATAGTACACAGTGTTGTTAGACTATTTCATGTACAGAAATTATAAAGAAATGTATTATTAAAAGAGCTTTTCTTCAGTCTAAGAGTGGCATTCATCAATCTTCCCCTTTCAAAAAAGGGAACATTAATTTCTGTGTATGTCTCTTGTATAATTACCTTATCATGCTACATTCATTTAGCATGTAGTCATTTATTAGGAATAAATGTCTATTAAAAATGCAGTTGCGTCCTAATTCGCCCGACAATTGCATGTTTAAGATGCCAGAGTTCCTTGACTTACTCATGTATGTATTTCTCATATCATTGTATGTTTACAAACAACGGATGAGGACACTGATATTGGTTCCGCAATATATACAAGCCTTGAGACCGTTTGTATTCTCAGTGTACAGTATACTTATGTTTGTTCATACAATGTATGCTACCGTGAGGCCCCTTTTCTAAGGTCTAAAAATGACTCTTCCCTGCAGGGGGCAGGAAGCACTAACATTGTTATGCTTAGTGATAATGACGGATAACGGTAACGTCATTTGTCTCAATTGGCCCTTTTGGCCGTAGAAATATTGTCCCAAGGTTAAGGCACTGATGAAAATCCACAGATACATTAATTCTCTGGTATACTTCCATCAGGACGTCATGGCTTGAGCCCAAAAAACAGATTTTGAGCGAAGCGAAAAATATATTTTTGGGTGAGATGGCCATGACATCCTGATGGACCCACCATTCTTTTCTATGAAAAAATCTTCACGGTTTCCCTCCCTGAACTACTGTATCTGTAGCACCATGCTCAACACTACAAGGAATGACCGCCAGAGGGAGTTGGCGTTGTTGTGATACGATAGTAGTAGGGGAACCAGGGTAACCTCTATTGCGGCTACCCTTCTAATTCTGCCACGTATCCCCCTCGAAGTGTAAAGGCTATTCGGGGTGCAGATTGCCATGTGGCGCGTCAAGAATACGTCCCCTGATTATATACCATACCCTTGCGAGTAATCTTAAGGGTACTCGCGCCAGAAGTTAGCATTCTGTGAAACCTTTGGTTTGATTATCTGGGAATAACACTGTAGTCATATATACCCTTGGGAAGCTACTAAAGGAACCTTCCATCAGGACGTCATGGCCATCTCACCCAAAAATAGATATATCGCTTCGCTCAAAATCCGTTTATAAGCACACTGAAATTTCCAGAAACTGAACAAAACGAACGCTAACCGATAATATAGCCTTATCAGAGTTTTCTGAAAATTGATGTTACTCCCTCAAATATTTTATCGTCACTTCATAAGTGTTCTAA
This sequence comes from Palaemon carinicauda, assembly GCF_036898095.1. Lineage (NCBI taxonomy): Eukaryota > Metazoa > Arthropoda > Malacostraca > Decapoda > Palaemonidae > Palaemon > Palaemon carinicauda. Next base: position 49,342,531 of record NC_090742.1, read on the forward strand.
ATCAGGGTATACTCTCCTTAAAAAGGTCATGTTGAATTAAATTCAACAAAGTAAACAAAAGCAATTAATTTACCTTCAGGAATATGCACACCAACAGAGCATGCAGACATAAAAAAATGAATGATACAGAGATTTACATCTGACATTGATACATAATTACACTAGGAAAGATGGAGGACAATGTCAAAATTTACTGCGGTATTAAATCGAAAATAATTTTTCTTTATCTATTGTATTAGTATAGTAGAATAGTGGGCATTATATATATATATATATATATATATATATATATATATATATATATATATATATATATATATATATATATTTATATATATATATATATATATATATATATATATATATATATATATATATATATATATATATATATATATATATATATATATATATTTTTGGGCTCAAGCCATGGCGTCCTGATGGAAGGTTCCTTTTTGGTAGCTTCCTTGGGTATATAACTACTAAATATTCCCAGAGAATTTAACCACAGGTTATCACAGAATTCTAACTTCTGGAGCGAGTATCCTAAAGGTTTCCCTTTAAGACATCGTATATCAACAGGGGACGCATGTATTAACGCGCCACATAGCTATCTACACCCCACATAGAGTTAACACTTCGATGTGTAGGGGCGGAGAATAGCTGGGGAGCCGTTCCACAGCTAATCTCGTTCGTGGCTACTTTTGGTACTCGAGACGTAAACAAACAGGCGCCATTGCTAAATGACGTCACGTCCGTCCTCATCCTTCGCTTAGTAGCTTGCCTTACTAGTCGGATTTTTCCCTGTGCGTACTTTATCGACTTGCATCTTAGCCATGTCTCTACCCTCGGCCTCGCCTTCTTCTGGAAAGTTGAGTACAAGGTTCCAGTATTGTTTAAATAAGCTCTGACCGTAAAGTAACTTTTACTTTTCGAGATATTTGATGTTTTGTGGCAGAGCTGTGCCTCGACCGGACCCGCCATTTTATGGCGTCGCTGTTGTTTTGCATGCCTTATTTAGCTAGCCTCAACAGCGTTTTCCGGTCTCCTTAACTAATCGATACTATTAGTTATTTAGTCTTCATAGCTAGGAACTTTATATATCGTGTTTTGACGCCTTGTTATCGGTCATCATCTGACCCCATACCAGTTCGCTAGTCTAGCCCCTAGGCCAGAGCGCCTAACATCAGTGTTCATGCATGATATATTTCAGTGATCCTAGGTTTAATTATGAAGATAGTGGCATTATTTTACAATACTGTTGACTGTGATGCAAGTGTTTTCGCCTTCAGGGACCATATAGGGGATAGGTTAGATAGTGTGCCTTTCTAACCTAACCTACAAGTAGGATCCCTATATGCTTCCTTCATCCCCTGCCTTAGGGCATCCCCTCTGTGTAGTCTTGCTCCCCCTACCACGTAAGGGGATCAAGCTCATATCAGAGTATATATCGCTTCTCTGTCCTCCCTAAGGGAATGATCCCCCCTTAGGGTTGCGTCCGAGAATGAGGAACGGCACGTCCTTCCTCTATTGCTGGGGCTAGGTCTCCGACCTTTCCTGCAATAGCGATACGTCTTCCATCCTTCCTAGTTCAGGGTGTAACATCCCTGCTCTAGGTTAGGCTTGGGGGGAGTTAGTTCTGTGTCTTGCTGAAACGATACCCATGCACCGTTCTCAGACAGGCTGCCTTACCTTAGGCTAGGGAGCGTCCTCCCTTCCTTGGTGGCCACTTTGGTACAGAGCCTCCTCCATAGAAGACCCTTCTTCTTCTCCCCTCCCCACCTATCTCTTGTATGGCCTAGCCTATACTTAGGTTAGTCTATACACATCTGTCCCCTGTCCTACAACTCCTCCTTAGGGTGGAGTGATAGGGCTACCTTGAGCTCCTGTGTGCAGTCCGCTCTGGTACATATACCCTTCATAGTGTCCTATGGGGTTAGCCACTTGATGTGTTTTGTCCACAGGGGTTCTCCCCCCTCTTGGGTGTTAGTCCGTGGGCTGAGGGGGCTCACCTTGCACCCCCCCTTAAAATTGACAAAAGTGCATTTAGGTTGTAGCTTTTGATCCATATTTTCATTTTTTTAATGTTCCCATTGAAAAAATAGGGACGCACTACCACTACTGGGCCACTTTCTTCGATGACATCATCGAATTTTGCTGCTGCCAATTTTGGGATAGGGGAAACCAAATTAGACATAACTCCGGACTGAATGGTCAGAGAAAGATAAATGACATATCAAAATGTTTGCTTTGGGCCTCCCTAACAGATGAAATAGACAATTTGCAATTATTTTTAATAATTAGGTCACCAGAGGTCAAAAGGTCACCAAATTTGGGGTCAAGTGAAAATTTTAGGCACCTCCATAAATGTAACCCTAGGACCAGCAAGACCAATATCTAATGACTTTCTCTGCCTTATTTCATCTCTAGAGACCTCAAGAAATAGAATGATACCCATTAAGTGTACTTATTGGCCAAATCATGGAAATGAGATGCTATGTAAAAAAGTCAATTTTCAAATTTGTCGTTTTTTAGCCTCAAAATCGTAAAAACTGATAAAGCTCCTAACTCTTCTTACAAAGGGGCTACGGAAATTGTTTTGGTGTGTTTTCTCAGGGTTTGGGGGTCAGAGAATCCAAAAAAAGCATTCTCAACAATGTCAACTAATTACATCATGATGAAATTCAAGATGGCCGCCACTCTGGACGCCGTAATTTTGACTTTGCTATAACTCCTCCATGAATGCAGCAAGAGAGATGATATTCGTGTCCTCACCCAGGTTCTTGAGATTACAGCTTATAATAAAGGCAGTCTCAACAAGTCTGTTAGTGAACTTGGGGAAAGTCACATAAATCAACACCAGAAATGCTTTATTTGAAGGTTACGAAAATCATGAATGAAATAAATAAAACTGTACATGATTGTACAATATACTCATATGATGCAAGACCTCATTGGGAAAATTCACACTGTGTTGCTTTGGACTACAGAAAAAAGTCAACCTATGCAAGGTATAAAGTTTGATAGTCTACTTGGGTACCTTTGGGTCCACTTTTGATTAATAGAAAGGCAATTATTGGAAATATCTTGTGATACAAGGGAGGTCCTTGGTCCTTCGACCCTGAAATCTACCATCTTGTTACTTGAAACTTTCTTAGTCCAAGTCAGACCCACTATCATCACTTTCTTAGTCATCATCAAAATTTCCATCACTTTCATTGTTTTCATCTAGGCTTTCATCATCAGACGTCTCATCATCGTCCTTCGTCTCAAGTATATCAGCCATACTTGTAGGAAGTGCAGTTCCCTTGAACCAGCAGGGATCTAGATTTCCATCCTTCATTATCCAACCATGATCCACAGCTGGATGAGGGACTTGACCTCAGGTTTGGGATAATGGGCACGCTTCCATATAGCAACCTGATAGTTCACCTCCTGATATGCTCATTTAGACACTCTTGGTGGCTGAAGAGATGAAAGATCAACATTCTTCTTTGAATCCAGCGACTGCCCACTGCACTTTAACTCGAGTATTTGGTATCGAAGCTGGTCAACTTCCTTTGTCTTAGTTTTGGCAGAATACATGGTGTAGGTGAAATCCTCAAGAGCAAGGAATATTTCATCGGTTACCTCCCATGACTCCCTTAGGCAACTGAAGACTTCTTGGTACTTTGGGCATTTCTGTAAAACTCGCAGCGGTTTTAACTTGACAATTCCTTTAAAGGAACTGGTCATATCACATCTACTGAATGCATGCAGACCAAGGAAAGCAGACCAAGGAGAGAGGCACAGTAAGTTGGTGTGAACCCTTTCAATAGTTCTGTGACATCTATGAATCGCCTTCTATTCCCAGTGCCAGTATCAAAAAGGAGTTGCACACCCAAGTTTAGAGCATAATACAGAAGTATGAAGAATATGTCACTGTCTGGACTTCGAACCCGAACAGATTTGTATCTTTTATCCTTGGCATAGGTTGAATAGAGAATGACATCTTGAGTAATGACGACAATAAAACTCAGCTCATTGAATTACTCTTGAGGGTTTGGTGCACGGAGGAGAATATACCGAAGGTAGAGAAGAAGCTTATCTTAGTTTGTGGGGGCAAGGCGTACGAACTCAGGATAGACAATGAGAAGATCACTGCATTTCAAATTTAATCTCTTGACTCAACCCAGGAAGAGAATGATTTACATGTCATTCTCTATTCAACCTATGCCAAGGATAAAAGATACAAATCTGTTCGGGTTCGAAGTCCAGACAGTGACATATTCTTCATACTTCCGTATTATGCTCCAAACTTAGGTGTGCAACTCCTTTTTGATACTGGCACTGGGAATAGAAGGCGATTCATAGATGTCACAGAACTATTGAAAGGGTTCACACCAACTTACTGTGCCTCTCTCCTTGGTCTGCTTTCCTTAGTCTGCATGCATTCAGTAGATGTGATATGACCAGTTCCTTTAAAGGAATTGTCAAGTTAAAACCGCTGCGAGTTTTACAGAAATGCCCAAAGTACCAAGAAGTCTTCAGTTGCCTAAGGGAGTCATGGGAGGTAACAGATGAAATATTCCTTGCTCTTGAAGATTTCACCTGCACCATGTATTCGGCCAAAACTAAGACAAAGGAAGTTGACCAGCTTCGATACCAAATACTCGAGTTAAAGTGCAGTGGGCAGTCGCTGGATTCAAAGAAGAATGTTGATCTTTCATCTCTTCAGCCACCAAGAGTGTCTAAATGAGCATATCAGGAGGTGAACTATCAGGTTGCTATATGGAAGCGTGCCCATTATCCCAAACCTGAGGTCAAGTCCCTCATCGAGCTGTGGATCATAGTTGGATAATGAAGGATGGAAATCTAGATCCCTGTTGGTTCAAGGGAACTGCACTTCCTACAAGTATGGCTGATATACTTGAGACGAAGGACGATGATGAGACGTCTGATGATGAAAGCCTAGATGAAAACAATGAAAGTGATGGAAATTTTGATGATGACTATGAAAGTGATGATAGTGGGTCTGACTTGGACTAAGAAAGTTTCAAGTAACAAGATGGTAGATTTCAGGGTCGAAGGACCAAGGACCTCCCTTGTATCACAAGATATTTCCAATAATTGCCTTTCCATTAATCAAAAGTGGACCCAAAGGTACCCAAGTAGACTATCAAACTTTATACCTTGCATAGGTTGACTTTTTCCTGTAGTCCAAAGCAACACAGTGTGAATTTTCCCAATGAGGTCTTGCATCATATGAGTATATTGTACATTCATGTACAGTTTTATTTCATTCATTCATGATTTTCGTAACCTTCAAATAAAGCATTTCTGGTGTTGATTCATGTGACTTTCCCCAAATTCACTAACAGACTTGTTGAAACTGCCTTTATTGTATGCTGTAATCTCAAGAACCTGGGTGAGGACACGAATATTATCTCTCTTGCTGAACTCATGGAGGAGTTATAGCAAAGTCAAAATTACGGCGTCCAGAGTGGCGGCCATCTTGAATTTCAGCATGATGTAAATAGTTGACATTGTTGAGAATGCTTTTTTTGGATTCTCTGACCCCAAAACCTGAGAAAACACACCAAAATAATTTCCGTAGTCCCTCTGTAAGAAGAGTTAGGAGCTTTATCAGTTTTTACGATTTTGAGGCTAAAAAACGACAAATTTGAAAATTGACTTTTTTACATAACATCTCATTTCCATGATTTGGCCAATAAGTACACTTAATGGGTATCATTCTATTTCTTGAGGTCTCTAGAGATGAAATAAGGCAGAGAAAGTCATTAGATATTGGTCTGGCTGGTCCTAGGGTTACATTTATGGAGGTGCCTAAAATTTTCACTTGACCCCAAATTTGGTGACCTTTTGACCTCTGGTGCCCTAATTATTAAAAATAATTACAAATTGTCTATTTTATCTGTTAGAGAGGCCCAAAGCAAACATTTTGATATGTCATTTATCTTTCTTTGACCATTCAGTCCGGAGTTATGTCTAATTTGGTTTCCCCTATCCCAAAATTGGCAGCAGCAAAATTCGATGATGTCATCGAAGAAAGTGGCCCAGTAGTGGTAGTGCGTCCCTATTTTTTCAATGGGAACATTAAAAAAATGAAAATATGGATCAAAAGCTACAACCTAAATGCACTTTTGTCAATTTTAAGGGGGGGTGCAAGGTGAGCCCCCTCAGCCCACGGACTATGTTCCCTAGCCCTCCCTTGGGCTACCCTAGCTCCCGGCCGTCTGCGGCCCCTGCTTCTGGGTGATAGGGCTAGACTCTATCATGGGTACACCCACTCAAGTGGGATGTCTTGGGGTCCGTGGCAGTACCCCTACATCCCTCCTTCTGTCTCTTTCACTATCCTGGTGCCGGTCCCTTGCCGCCTCCCCTGTCGGTGATACCCACCTCCCAACCTTGGTGACATATCCCTTGCCCTCTGGGCCGTCAGTCCTCCGTGTGCCGGGGGACTGCCGCCTCCCGTCGGCGTCCAGCCGATGGCCTTCCCTCTTACCTCATAGCTTCGGTCGTCCGTCCACCGGTCCGGCCCCCGGAGTGCCGGCATCTACTGCCGGCAGTCCGGTTCTGCTATAACCCATCCTTGTCCCTGTCACCAAGCCGGCAACCTTCGGCTGCCGGAGCCTCCGCTCCCCGCCGCCGTGCCGCCGCTATGCCGGCGGCCGCCATCCTGGTATTACCCCTGACATATATTTGTCTTCCCTAATGCCAGAAACTCTGCTGGAGCGGCCTCCGGCGTGCCGCCGGTCTGCCGGAGCCTTCCGGAGGCGTCAAAGCGACTTGCACCCCTTCTACTAGCTATCATCTCATGCTGATAGCCCTACATCGCAACCAGATGGTTTGATTACATAAATAGATAGGTATTATCTTACCGTTCTATTAGTAACCATGCTGTCTTCTTGCATATCACATATTTCCAGCATGCTGTGTGTATCTTAGCACGGCTGGTTGCCGGAAACCGTTACCCTATGGGATCTTCTACGTTCCCAATTCTAGGGTCTGAGTGGCCTCAGTCCCAGTTTTATATCCTTGGCAATTCCCACTAGAATTCCCACTGCCTTCCTGGCATTCTATGTTGAATTCTGTCCTGTGCCCTCGGTCACAACAAATTGCCTATGGATAAGGTTACGGTAACCAGCCGGGCGGGTTACACGGAGTATGTGTCTATCTCCTTCTTTTCCACCCATTCTCTGAACATCACATTGTTTATACCACTTAATATTAAGTTAAAGATTAATCATTTAATATTTAACTTTAAAATAGAAGTCATTCTTATGACTCCCCCATACTCATGTTCTCTTTCTCTTAAAGGAGGAGCACGTGAAGTGCGACCACGGCTTCTGTGGAGTGAAGCGCCCGCACTTTTATGGGCACACGGCGTGTAGGACTCACGCCCCTTGTGCCAACAAGAGAGGTGATCTGAAGTTTTGGGACCCGCAGAACTGTACGGTCTGCCAGGAACGCCTGGTCGAGGCGTTCAATAACCCTCCCTCAGCGGAGGTTAGGGACACTTCTCGAGAGAAGCTACGCAAATGGGTGCGTGGCTTCCAGAAGAACGCCACTGGACCGTACCTTGCCACTGAAGACTTGAGGGCCTTACTGTTCCCAAAGGCATCCCCAGACTCTGTGGTCCCCAAGGATCAGATCCCCATCGTCCAGATCACGGTGGAACCCGATGTTGTCATGGCCCAGTCCATGCACGAGTGTCGCCTGGATACCGACAACGCGGAGCGTATGTCGGAGGTGTCGGAGACAACGGAGAGGAACCTCATGGCCGAAGAATTGGACTATGAGGAGGACCGAGTGGAATACGCCGAGTCGGAGCAAGAGGTCGTTCCGCCTTCCACCACCGCCCCAACTCCTACACCGACGGAAGTATCACTCCCGTCTACCTCCGCCACCCCGGACCCCATCCCAACCAGCGCCCAGGAGATGTTCCGTATGCTCAAAGCTCTTATGGACAAGAAACTCCGTGAGACACACGAATACATCAGGACCATGGGAAGTTCCAAGGAGCCGAAAAGGATTTCGGTTAAGGACCTCCCGGCATGCTCGCACGCCAACTCCTGGAGGTATACTGAGCATATGCCTATCGCAACGGGCAGGATCTTCGTCAGTGAGAAGGTCGGCTCGGTTGCCCTGGAAGAAGTGGAGTTCTTCCCGAGTTTTGAGGCTTACCCGGACTGTTACGTCCGGCTTCGATCCGAACCCCCCTCTAAAGAAGAGACCGAACCTAAGGAGGTGATAGTGTTCGATCTCCCGAAGGCCCAGGCTATGCTGGCCAACGCTTTTAAAAGTAGGGGTTTTACCTGCTCAAAGCTTCCGGCGCTGAGCAAGAAGCACCCTACCTACGTCGCACCAGATGATGTGATCCTCCCCTTCATGGAAAAGGCCTTCGCTGCGGTACACAAGGCAGTGGAAGAAGGGAAACCTTGCCCTGCACTGGAGGAGTGCAGACCCTTCTCCCTGGTTACTCCCCCCAATGTTCGACACTGGAAAGATATCCAGCATACTTTCGTGGTGGGAAAACTAGATCCTGACGTTGCTGGACGTCAGTTTAACGAAGACCTCCCGAAACTTAATGACCATCTCCTTCGTCGGGAACAAGACACGAAGGAAAGGCTCGCCGCATCCATGTCCCTCCAGGTACAGCTTGACGTCATGGCCGGTGACACTAGAGTCCCCGACCACTACATGGTGCTCGCCAAAACGCATTTGGCGACTGTAGTTAAGGACTTGTACAGCTTCATGAAGGCTCGGAGACCCTGTCGTGAATTCGTGTTCTCAAGTGCCACAGTGAGACACGAACCCCGGAGGCTGATTTCCTCCAACATCTGGGGTAAGCACCTCTTTCCCTCTGATCCTGTGAAAGAGATCACCGACAAGGCCGCCACGAAGAACAGGAACCTTCTCCACAAGTGGGGCATGTCAAAGAAGAGGAAATCCTCTCAGGACGACGGCCCTCAACCTAAGAGGAAATCCTCCAAGCCAAAACCCCAGCAACGTCAACAGAGACGGCAGTTTCCGGGACCCGCTACTCCCCAAGTGGCTGCTCAGCCACAGCAGACCTTTCAGCTGGTCACCCAACCGGTCTTGTCCCAGTCACCGGTTTTCACCCCTGCTTTCGAGCAACAGACAACTACCTTTCGTCCCAAAGGTAGAGGCTCAAGCAGAGGTGCAGGCAGAGACGCATCTCGCCGTCCCTCCAGAGGCAGAGGAGGAAGGGGAGCTAGCGGCCGAGGCAGTAAACCCTCGGGACACCAGAAGCAATGAAGTGCTTCCGGTGGGAGGAAGACTCCGCCAATTCCAGGATCGCTGGACCTTCGATCCCTGGGCACACAGCATCGTCAAGAAGGGTCTAGGCTGGAGTTGGACTCAACCACCCCCAACCTTCCAGCAATTCTTCCAACAATCAACCGCCCTTCTGGAAGAATATGTCCTAGATCTCTTGAACAAGAAGGTGATAAGGAGGGTAAAGTTAACCAGGTTCCAAGGGAGACTGTTTTGCGTCCCCAAGAAGGACTCCGACAAGCTCAGAGTCATTCTAGACTTATCCCCCCTCAACAAGTTCATAGCTAACAACAAGTTCAAGATGCTGACTCTTCAACAAATAAGGACCCTTCTGCCTCGAGGTTCCTACACGGTCTCCATAGACCTGGCGGATGCCTACTGGCACGTTCCAATGAACCACCACGCTTCCTCCTACCTAGGATTTCGACTCCAAAGGAAAAGCTACGCCTTCAGGGCCATGCCCTTCGGCCTCAACGTGGCCCCTCAGATCTTCACAAAGCTGGCGGACGCCATCGTACAACAGCTTCACCTCCGAGACGTCCAGGTGATGGCCTACCTCGACGACTGGCTAGTCTGGGCTCCATCGCCTGAGGATTGTTTAAGATCCTGCAACAAAGTCACCCAGTTCCTAGAACACCTGGGATTCAAGATAAACGCGAAGAAATCTCGCCTCTCTCCAGCTCAGAAGTTCCAATGGTTAGGAATCCAGTGGAACCTTCAGTCACACCGCCTTTCCATCCCCCAGAAGAAAAGGAAGGAAATAGCAGGGTCTGTCAAGCGACTGCTGAAATCCAAACGGATCTCAAGACGTCAGCAGGAACGAGTTCTAGGCTCTCTACAGTTCGCCTCAGTGACAAACCCAGTGCTACATGCACAGCTAAAGGATGCCGCGGGAGTCTGGAGACGTTCCGCATCCATCGCTCGAAGAGACCTCAAGAGACGGCTCCCAAACAGACTTCGGCTGCTCCTCAAGCCGTGGTCGGAAGCAAAGGCCCTGAAAAGGTCCATCCCTCTTCAACACCCACCTCCATCACTCAACATCCACACGGACGCTTCGCTGGAGGGTTGGGGAGGTCACTCCCACCAAAAACAGGCTCAAGGCACATGGTCTCCCCTATTCAAGACGTTTCACATCAACATCTTGGAGGCCATGGCGGTCCTTCTAACTCTGAAGAAACTCTCCCCGCCTCCCTCGATCCATATTCGTCTAACCCTAGACAACTCGGTGGTAGTTTGATGTCTCAATCGCCAAGGCTCAAGATCGCCCCAGATAAATCAGGTGCTTCTGACAATCTTCCGTCTGGCAGAGAAGAAGAAATGGCACCTGTCTGCAGTTCACCTACAAGGATTCCGCAACGTGACGGCGGACGCTCTATCCCAGACAAGCCCGATAGAGTCGGAATGGTCTCTAGACGCAAGATCATTCTCCTTCATCTCTCACCAAGTCCCAGAACTTCGGATCGATCTCTTCGCAACGAGCGACAACAATCAACTTCCTCGATATGTGGCCCCGTACGAGGACCCCAAGGCAGAAGCAGTGGACGCCATGTCACTGGACTGGAACAGATGGTCAAAGATCTACCTGTTCCCTCCCACCAACCTTCTGCTGAAAGTCCTCTCCAAGCTGAGAACCTTCAAAGGGACAGCGGCCCTAGTGGCTCCCAAGTGGCCCCGGAGCAATTGGTACCCCCCTGGTCCTGGAGCTGCAGCCCACGCTGATCCCTCTCCCGGGCCCAGTTCTCTCCCAGCAAGTACAGAAGTCGACTGTCTTCGCTTCATCATCGAAAATCAGGGACCTTCATCTCATGATTTTCTCTCCATAGCCGCGAAGAAAAGGTTTGGGATCTCGAAGAAAAGTCTAGACTTCCTCGAGGAATACAAGACCGAATCCACACGACGGCAATACGAATCATCCTGGAGAAAATGGGTCTCATTCGTCAAGGCAAAAAATCCTACGGAAATCACCATTGATTTTTGCATGTCCTTCTTTATTCACCTTCATGGACAGGGCTTGGCAGCCAACACGATTTCTACTTGCAAATCGGCCTTGACTAAACCACTGATGTATGCCTTCCAGATTGATCTGTCCAACGACATCTTCAATAAACTGCCGAAAGCATGCGCTCGTCTACGCCCAGCACCCCCACCAAAACTGATCTCCTGGTCTCTGGACAAGGTGCTCCATTTTGCCTCCAACTTGGACAATGATTCGTGCCCTCTCAAGGATCTGACTCAAAAAGTTATCTTTCTTTTTGCTCTTGCCTCAGGAGCCTGAGTCAGCGAAATAGTGGCATTATCAAGGGACGAGGGCCACATTCTGTTTACAGATTCAGGTGACCTTACCCTCTTCCCGGATCCGACGTTTCTCGCCAAAAATGAATTACCCACCAAAAGATGGGGCCCTTGGAGAATATGCCCCCTGAAAGAAGATGCCTCTCTATGTCCAGTAGAGAGCCTCAAGGTCTATCTTCGTAGAACTTCGAACTTTGGTGGAGGCCAACTCTTCAAAGGAGAAACATCAGGCAGCGACCTGTCACTGAAACAACTAAGAGCGAAAATCACCTACTTCATTCGCAGAGCGGATCCTGACAGTACACCCGCCGGTCACGATCCTAGAAAAGTTGCATCGTCTCTGAATTTCTTTCAGAGTATGGATTTCGAAAGCCTTAAGAGTTTCACAGGCTGGAAATCCTCGCGTGTTTTCTTCAAACATTATGCGAAACAAGTGCATGAAGTTAAACATTTTGTGGTAGCCGCAGGTAGTGTTATGAAACCTGCACCTAACTCTGCTTAGAACAGTGAGTTACTTGGGACTCTAACTCCTCGGGTGCCTATGTTAACCCTCGTGTGATACGTAGTGATTTCAAAGACACTTAGTGTTTTTTCATATACTGTTCTTCTCCCAGGTGAAATGTCATAGTCGTCACACGAGTGCCGCATGCCTAGAGCATGATGTGTTTTAATTTTAAAAGACTGACGTTCCTCTGGAACGAGTGCCTACTAATAATTTGAAATTCTCTTTCAGATTCAAGAGCAAGTCTTTCATTACTATGTACATTATAATTGTTGTAAATTACTTTTACATATTTATTGCATTTAATTAATATATTCTGCAATTGTGAAATAAAATTTCTATTTTATTACTTGTGAGTCTCAATCCGCTCCTACTTATACTATGAAATACACGACTGTCATAGTTTTATTATCCCCTTCCTCTTATATTCGATGAAGATTACTAAGGTTTCAACCCTTATTATATACTCACCTGTGCAATGTAATATTCCTACACGAATACTTACTTACTTCATACCTTAGAGACCAGACGATTCTCTATTACCATACAGTGCCTAACCACCACTTGTCTGCCCTTGAGAATGTTCCTATATGAATACCAACCATTCAGTCTTGTCTCCGAGTTCTTCATGTTCTCCCAGCAAGGTGAGTAGCCCTTCGATGACCACTTTGATCTTCAGCATGGCCCGTGGGGACTTCACTGCCAGGGGGACAGGAAGTTCTCTTCCCTACGGTTCTTCTATTAAGATTACTATGCTAACCTGTTCAAAGCCCTCGGCACTTACACTAAAAAGAGGAAAATCTACCACGATACATTGATTCTCTGGTATTCTTCCATCAGGACGCCATGGCTTGAGCCCAAAAAACGGATTTTGAGCGAAGCGAAAAATCTATTTTTGGGTGAGATAGCCATGGCATCCTGATGGACCCTCCCTGCTACTTCGTCCAGTTTTTTCAGGTCCCACCCTGTTCTGCTGTATCATGGTGATCGGCAAGCAACTGGCTTCAGGATGAGGACGGACGTGACGTCATTTAGCAATGACACCCGTTTGTTTACGTCTCGAGTACCAAAAGTAGCCACGAACGAGATTAGCTGTGGAACGGCTCCCCAGCTATTCTCCGCCCCTACACATCGAAGTGTTAACTCTATGTGGGGTGTAGATAGCTATGTGGCGCGTTAATACATGCGTCCCCTGTTGATATACGATGTCTTAAAGGGAAACCTTTAGGATACTCCCTCCAGAAGTTAGAATTCTGTGATAACCTGTGGTTAAATTCTCTGGGAATATTTAGTAGTTATATACCCAAGGAAGCTACCAAAAAAGAACCTTCCATCAGGACGCCATGGCTATCTCACCCAAAAATAGATTTTTCACTTCACTCAAAATCCGTTATATATATACATATACATATACATATATATATATATATATATATATATCTATATCTATATCTATATCTATATATATATATATATATATATATATATATATATATATATATATATATATATATATATATATATATACAGTATATATATATATATATATATATGGAGGAGATTTCACAGAAGTAAAACTCGATGAACATTACACAAAATATCTACCAGACTTCTCTATACCTTCAGCTTGGAAAAACTTTATCATTGTGCCAATTCAAAAATAAAAGGAGACACAAAAGACCTGAAAAATTACCGCCTAATAAGTTTATTCTCAGTAATACGTAAAATATTTACAAAAATCATATTAGGCTGAATATAAACACAGCTACACTTTAATCAACCAAGAGAGCAGGCAGGCATTAAAATTGGGCATTAAACAACTGTCCCTATCTATGTAATTAACCAGCTAATGGAAAAATCAACAGAATATGACAAACAGCCATGTGTAGTATTTTTAAAATATCAGAAAGCTTTTGATTCTTTCAAAAACTTCAGCAGTATTGAAAGCCCTTCAAAGACAAGGGATAGATGAATCTTATGTTAGAACACTTGACGATATCTATACAGGAAGTACAGCAACCCCAAATCAACATAGTGTACGTTCCGATTGAGAACGGTTGGACAGTGAGACCACATCTCTCCTAAATTATTAACAATATGCCTAGAGGAAGTGTTTTAGGAATTTAGATTGGGAAATTGTAGGAATTAACATTAATGGGAATACCTTCACAACTTAAGATTTACAGATGACATACAGTGAGCCCTCGTTTATCGCGGTAGATAGGTTCCAGACCCGACCGCGATAGGTGAAAATCCGCGAAGTAGTGACACCATATTTACGTATTTATTTAACATGTATATTCAGACTTTTAAAACCTTCCCTTGTACGTAGTACTGTTAACAAACTACCCTTTAATGTACAGAACACTTAATGCATGTACTACAGTACCCTAAACTAAAACAGGCACAAGTATTAAAGGCGATTTTATATCATGCGTTTCCTAAACACGCCAAAAAGCATGATCAAAAATGGCAACCAATGTTTTGTTTACGTTTATCTCTGATCATAATGAAGAAACAAACGCATTTACACATCTGTGTATAGGTTAGTTTTTGTATCGATTATATTGATTATTCAGTACAGTATGTTGATTTTGTTATTACCAATGTTTTACTTAATTTTTCTTAGGACTTCCAAATGAAATGTTTTTCTTTATGACGCCGCCTGAAACGACGGCGTCATAAAGTACGCTCAGTAAACAAACGAAGGCATTTAACGCGCATGATGAAAGTGATAAATAATGATATTACAGTAAAATCTTTTAGAAAATATGTTATTACAAATATTATTTACCGTATCTATATAAAATCATACATACGTAGCAAAGCAGGAAAACAATTTACGAGAGAGAGAGAGAGAGAGAGAGAGAGAGAGAGAGAGAGAGAGAGAGAGAGAGAGAGAGAGAGAGTTGTTTTACGTACGTAAATGTAAATTTAAAAAAAAAAAAATAGCCCCATTTCATATAAAATAGGTTATTACAAATATTTTACTTTATCATATTACAGTAGTCTGTATAATACTGTAAAGTTCAGTACAGTATGTTGTTGTTATAGTCGTGGCGATGAAATTCTCACGAAACAAAAACACGGCATTCAATTACAACAGCTGATTCATTCTCTCTCTCTCTCTCTCTCTCTCTCTCTCTCTTTGTGTTATGCAATACTTACATATAGATGAAGAAACTAAAATTAGTTTTCTTAGTGTCAATTAAATACGAAACGAAAAAATTATGCCGAGTTTACATCCATTTCAATCGTTACTAATAATACGGCATCCGATTTCATCAGCAAACCACTATTTTTTGGGAAACATCATTTTATTCTAGAAAATTGCTACTCTTTAAATAGTTAATTGCACATTAAGAAAGCGTGTACTTTTGTTTTTAAATTTCGGGTGTGTTTTAAAAATCGAGTATTGTTGACTTCTTTTTGTTTTACTTTTGGCTGTGATTAAATTAGCTGACGTCTAGCTGCCGCTCTTGAAAGTGTACGAATACACTAACAAAGTATCGTTTATACCATTTCTTAACTTATTCAAACCGTCTACAGTATACAGTTGATATTACATAAGCACCAATGTGTTATAACCTATCAAATTTTTTTGTTTATTACATTTAAAACAACACACACACTCTCTCTCTCTCTCTCTCTCTCTCTCTCTCTCTCTCTCTGTGTGTGGGCTACTTTTCACTACCTCCCATTCCTTACTTCTCTCTATCTCTCTAACAAATGATATCTTTGTTGCTCCTCAAAGTTTCATTTATATTGAAAATCAATCATGATTCAATTTTCCTTACTTTCTCCAATCTCGCACCATCGGTCACAGCGTGGTTTTTCGAAATTTCCGGAAAATCCGCGATATATGTTTATACAGTGGAACCTCTACACACGAACGTATCTACATCCGAATTTTCCAACATCCGAAGTAAAATTCGAGCAAATTTTTGACTCTACACCCGAATTTTATTTCGACACACGAAGTAAACATTACGCCATTGAGCGTCGAGTGCTCAGTTCTCTATTCTTGTGTGTATCGTGTGGTTGTCCTCTGTTTGGTCTGTTATTAACAGTGCTTATTTTCTTCCTTTTCTCACATTTCCTTTTTTATTTTACCTATAATCATGGTGCCTAAGAAGCCAAGTTTCAGTACAGGAAGAAGGCAATTCTTTCATTAGAATTGAAGCAAGAAATTATAGAAAAACATGAGAGCAGTGTGCATGTGAGTGATACTGTATGGCTAAACAATATGGCCGGAATAGGCCTATGATCTTGAGGATCATCAAGCTGAAGGCAGCCATTAAAGCAAATAACCATCAAAGGGGTTCACCATTATTACAAGACATAGAACGCCTTTTGTTGATAAGGATAAAGGACAAAGAGATTGTTGGCAACGATCATTTGTGAGAAGGGCCAGCGTGATGAACAGAAAGAAGGAAAAAGTGAAGCAAAGAAAACCATGATAGCATTAACAAGCTCTTTTAAATAAGACTTCTCTCTTTTTCTGTTTCTCTCTAAACATAGCATTAACATGTTCTTTAAATAAAATCTCTCTCTCTCTCTCTCTCTCTCTCTCTCTCTCTCTCTCTCTCGTTCTTCTTCGCTGTTATAGTGTTAGATACGTCTATTATTTTTTTTCCGAGAGAGAGAGAGAGAGAGAGAGAGAGAGAGAGAGAGAGAGAGAGAGAGAGAGAGAGAGAGAGAGAGAGATTAAACAAAATTGTGTTTAGAGTACATATGATTTTTAACAGCGTCAACGAGTTGAAAAACAATTAAATGTAACTAAGAAAGTAATAACAGCTAATCTGAATTCCTTTATTAACTAAAACAAATATTGATACAAACACACTCGTGTGCGTATGCACAAACACACACTTGTGCAAAAATTGCTACGCAGTAAGAGAGACGGTCGGGGAGGAGGTAGAGATGGTGACTGCGATAACATACTGTAACTCGTCACTGAAAGTGATGAAAATAAAAAATAAAAAAAAAAGATGTAAAAAATATGAAATATGAAAATAAAAATAAAAAAATAAATAAGCTAAGTTAGATTAAAATTTCCGTAGTGTAAGTTACGGTATGTTATCGCAGTCACCATCTCTACCTCCTCGCCGATCGTGTCTCCTCGTGCGTGTGTGTGTTTGCGCATACGCACACGAGTGTGTTTGTATCAATATTTGTTTTAGTTAATAAAGGAATTCAGATTCGCTGATATTGTTTTTTAAGTTACATTTAACTGTCTTTCAACTCGTTAACGCTGTTAAAAATCATATGTACACAACACATTTTTGTTTAATCTCTCATTTTTGTTTAATCTCTCTCTCTCTCTCTCTCTCTCTCTCTCTCTCTCTCTCTCTCTCTCTCTCTCTCTCTCTCTCTCTCTCTCTGAAAAAATTAATAGACGTCTCTAACACTAACCGTGAAGAAGAACACTCTCTCTCTCTCTCTCTCTCTCAGAAAAAATTAATAGACGTCTCTAACACTTAACAATGAAGAAGAACAAGAGAGAGAGAGAGAGAGAGAGACTCTTGTTCTTCTTCACTGTTAAGTGTTAGAGACATCTATTAATTTTTTCTGAGAGAGAGAGAGAGAGAGAGAGAGAGAGAGAGAGAGAGAGAGAGAGAGAGAGAGAGAGAGAGAGAGAGAGAGAGTATTTATTTAAAGAACATGTTAACACCATGTCTACCTTCTCGCCGATCGTCCGTCTCCTGGCGTAGCAAATCCTACACCTGCGTTGGCCTGTCTCTAAGGTAAAGTGGCAATAAAACACATTTTTTATTCATTATTTCTTTATATTTATCTTTTTTACATACTTCTTTCATATTATGCAGTTATGTTATTGTTATGTGTAATTACGTGTAGCCATTTATTAAGGATTTATTATGGGTTTTTAGGCTGAGGAACGAATTAAATGA
Source organism: Palaemon carinicauda (assembly GCF_036898095.1). Classification (NCBI taxonomy): domain Eukaryota; kingdom Metazoa; phylum Arthropoda; class Malacostraca; order Decapoda; family Palaemonidae; genus Palaemon; species Palaemon carinicauda. Next base: position 49,360,537 of record NC_090742.1, read on the forward strand.
ATTACCATGTATTCTTATGGGAAAATTCGTTTCTACATCCGATCATTTTCTACATCCGAAGTTGGTTGTGGAACGAATTAAATTCGTATGTAGAGGTACCACTGTACATGCGTTATGAAAAAAATCCGCGAAGTGGTGAATCCGCGATGGTCGAACCGC
>NC_090742.1:49363695-49396195 GCF_036898095.1 Palaemon carinicauda
TTTGGTAGCTTCCTTGGGTATAAGATTACTAAGATATTCCCAGAGAATTTAACCACAGGTTATCACAGAATTCTAACTTCTGGAGCGAGTATCTCAAAGGTTTCCCTTTAAGACATCGTAATACAACAGGGGACGCGCATGTCTGAACGCGCCACATAGCTATCTTCACCCCGAACAGAGTTAATGCTTCGGTGTGTAAGGACTGAGAATAGCTGGGAGCCGTTCCACAGCTAATCTCACTCGTGGCTACTACTGATACTCGAGACGTAAACAAACGGACGCCATTGCTCTAATGACGTCACGCCCGTCTTCATCCTTTGTTTAGTAGCTGCCCTACTTAGACGGATTTTCCCTGTGTTAACTTTATCGTTTTGCATCTTCGCTATGTCGTTACCTTCAGCCTCGCCTTCTTCTGGAAAGTTGAGTACAAGGTTCCAGTATTGTTTAATTAAGCTCTGGCCGTAAAGTAAATATTACTTTTCGAAATAATTGCTGTTTTGTGGCAGAGCTGTGCCTCTACCGGACCCGCCATTTTATGGCGTCGTTGTTGTTATGCATGTCTTATTTAGTTAGCCACAACAACGTTTCCGGCTTTATATACTATTCGAATACATTAGTTTATTTAGTCTTCATAGCTAGGAACTTTTATATCGTGTTTAGACGCTTTTTATCGGTCATCGATTGACCTCATACCAGTCGGCTACTATAGCCCCCAGGCCAGGAGCCTACATACAAGTGTTCATGCATGATTTATTAGTGATCCTAGACTAAGTTATGAAGATAGTGGCATTATTATTTTACAATACTTTTGACAGTGATGCAAATGTTTTCGCCTTCAGGGACCATATAGGGGATAGGCTAGTCAGTGACTCTTTCTAGCCTAACCTAATATTAGGACCCCTATATGCTTCCTTCATCCCCTGCCTTGGCATTCCCTCTATTTAGCCTTGATTCCTTTTCTGAGTAAAGGGATTAATTGTCTAATAGAGTATATATCGCCTCTCTGTCCTCCCTAAAGGAATGAACCCCCTTTAGGGCTGCGTCCGAGAGTGAGGTTAGGCTAGCCTACCTCTATGGCTAGGATAGTCTATGACTTTCCTGCGATAGCGATATGTCTTCTTCCTTTCCTAGTTCAGGACTCTTAGCCCTGTTCTAGGTTAGGTTAGGAAGGTTTCTCTGTTCCATGCTGAAACTGTACTCTTGCACCGTTTTAGCCGATCTGCCTGATCTTAGGTTAGGGAGTGTCCTCCCTTTCCTTAGTGGCCGCTCTGGTACAGAAACCCTTCCTGGGAAGACTTCTCTCTTCTCCCTCCCCACCTATCTCTTGTATAGCCTAGCCTATGCTTAGGTTAGTTTATACTCATCTGTCCCCTGTCCTACAACTCCTCCTTAGGGTGGAAGAGTAGGGCTACCCGAGCTTCCTTGTGCAGTCCGCTCTGGTACATATACCTTCATAGTGTCCTATAAGGTTAGCTACTAGTTTAGTTCTGCATATGGGAGTCTCTCCCCCCCCCCCCTCTTTGGGTGTTCCCTAGCCCTCCCTTGGGCTACCTTGCTCCCGGTCCCTAGTGACCCCTGCTCATGGATGTTAGAGCCTGCCTCTATCATGGGTACACCCCCTCAGGGAGGGGGAGGGATGTCTGGAACCCTGATGGTACTTCCTACATCCCTTCCCCCCTCCTCCCTGTCTCTCTCCCTATCCGGGTGCCGGTCTCTTGCCGCCTCTACTGTCGGCAATACCTGCCTCCTACTTGGTGACTCTCCCTAACCTTGCCGCCAGCCCCCCGTGTACCGAGGGACTGCCGGCTGCCGCCGGCTACTACCGACGGCTCTCCTACTCCTATCTAGTCGTCCGCTTGCCGGTCGATCGCCGGAGTGCCGGCATATACTGCCGGCAACCCGATACAGCCTTTACCATCCTTATCCCAGTCACCAACCTGGCATCCTCCGACTGCCGGAGCCGCCGCTCCCTGCCGGCGTGCCGCCGCTGTGCCGGCGGCCGCCATCCTGGTATTTAACTGACTTTTGAAAATTGTCTGTCCTAATGCCAGAATCTATGCTGGAGCGAGCTCCGGCATGCCGGCGGCTTGCCGGATGCCCCGGAGGCGTCAAGAATACTTGCACCCCCTTACTGTAGCTATCATAAGACTATGATAGCCCTATATCGCAAACAGATAAGCTGCTTCTGCTATTAAGATCAGTACCTAGTACTGCTCTATTAGTGATCATGCTGTCTCTTTGCATTCTTCTAATTCCAGCATGCTATGTGCATCTTAGCACGGCTGGTTGCCAGAAGCAGTTACCTTTTAAATGAGGCCTTCTGGCCCTTAACTGGGAACCGAATGAATTCGATCCCAATCTTGTCCTTGGTTTTCCATGGAATTCCAAAATACTTGGAATTCTAGGAAACTATATCCAGTGACCTCGGTCATTTGGATTATCCAGGGACCAAGCTTATGGTAACCAGCCGGGCGAGATGCATGGAGCATGTTCTCCTTTACTGTTTTCATTCTCTATGCATCACACCTTCTTTAAGTTAAAATTAATGATTAATATTAACTTAGTTTAAGAGCCATTCTTATGACTCCCCCATACTCATTTTCTCTTTCTTCCACAGGAGGAGCAGATGAAGTGTGATTTCGCCTTCTGCGCTGTGAAACGCCCGCAGTTTTACGGGCATACGGCTTGCAGGACTCACGCCCCTTGTGCAGACAAGAAAGGGGATTTGAAGTTTTGGAATCCACTGGATTGTACGGTCTGCCAGGCCCACCTAGTTGAGGCCTTCCATAACCCTCCTTCAGCGGAGGTTAGAGACATTTCTCGTGAAAAGCTGCGCAAGTGGGTGCGTGGCTTTCAGAAAAATGCTACCGGACCGTACCTGGCCACCGAAGAACTGAGGTCACTATTGTTCCCTAAGGCCTCCCCTGACTCAGTGGTACCAAAAGATGTGATCCCCACTGTCCAAATTACGGTGGAACCTGATGTGGTCATGGCTCAGTCCATGCACGAGTGTCGTTTAGATTCCGAGGATGATGAACAGATTTCAGACGTCTCGGAAGACACGGAGAAGACGCTTATGGCTCAAGGAGCCGAAGAGGACGAAGACAAGGTGGAGTACACCGAGTCGGAGCTAGGAGCTGCTCCCTCGTCCATCCCCCCTCCTACTCCTACACCGACGGAAATGTCCATTCCGTCTACCTCCTCGACTCCGGATCCTTCTTCTTCTACTCAAGAACTGATCCGGCTGATTAGAGCCGTCATGGACGACAGGCTGAAGGAGAACCAGGAGTCAATCAGGTCGATGATTGGATCCAGAGAGCCGAAGAAGATTTCGGTCAAGGATCTCCCCGCTTGCTCTCATGCCAACCCGTGGAGGTATGCAGAGCATATGGTTATTGCGACCGGCAGGATCTTTGTCAGTGATAAGATCGGCACGGTCCCTTTGGAAGATGTGGAGTTCTTCCCAAGCTTTGAGGCCTACCCGGACTGTTACGTCCGGCTTCGTTCCGAACCTGCCTCGAAGGAAGAGACCGAACCTAAAGAAGAGATAGTGTTCGATCTCACAAAGGCCCAGGCTATGCTAGCCTCCGCATTTAAGAGTAGAGGCTTTACCTGCTCTAAGCTTCCGGCTTTGAGCAAGAAGCACCCTACGTACGTTGCACCTGACACTGCGGTTCTTCCATTCTTGGAAAAGGCCTTAGCTGCATGCCTTAAAGCGGCGGAAGAAGGGAAACCCTGCCCTGCACTGGAGGAGTGCAGACCCTTCTCCATCGTGACCCCCCCTGACGCTCGACACTGGAAAGATGTTCAGCATACTTTCGTCGTGGGAAGGCTCGATCCTGACGTCGCCGGACGTCAGTTTAATGAAGACCTCCCTAAGCTCAACGATCACCTCCTTCGCCGGGAACAAGACACGAAGGAGAGGCTTGCGGCATCTCTTTCTCATCAAGTCCAACTGGAAGTTATGGCCTGTGACACTAGAGTACCAGATCACTACATGGTACTCTCCAAATCCCACTTGCTGACAGTAATGAAGGACTTGTACCACTTCATAAAGGCTCGAAGAGCCTGTCGTGAATTCGTGTTTGCCGGTGCCACCGTGAAACACGAACCCCGGAGGCTGATTTCCTCCAACATCTGGGGAAAGCACCTGTTTCCTTCTGACCTTGTGAAGGAAATAACTGACAGAGCCGCCACGGAGAATAGGAACCTTCTCCACAAGTGGGGCATGTCCAGGAAAAGGAAACCCTCTCAGGACGATGGACCTCAGCCTAAGAGGAAACCTCAGAAGCCAAAACCCCAGCAACGTCAGCAAAGACGTCAGTTTCCGGGACCCGCTACCTCCCAAGTGGTTGCCCAACCACAACAGACCTTTCAATTGGTCCCCCAACCAGTGTTGTCACAGTCACCGGTCTTCACCCCTGCCTTTGAGCAACCATCAACTACCTTTCATGCCAAAGGTAGAGGCTCGTTCAGGGGTGCAAGCAGAGACGCATCTCGCCGTCCCTCCAGAGGTAGAGGAGGAAAGGGAGCTAGCGGCCGAAGCAACAAGTCCTCGGGACACCAGAAGCAATGAAGTGCTTCCGGTGGGAGGAAGACTCCGCCAATTCCAGGATCGTTGGACCTTCGATCCCTGGGCACACAGCATCATCAAGAACGGTCTAGGCTGGAGTTGGACGCAACCACCCCCAATCTTCCAGCAGTTCTTCCAGCAATCAACCCCCCTTCTGGAAGAATATGTTCTAGACCTCTTGAACAAGAAGGTGATAAGGAAGGTAAAGTCCACCAGGTTCCAAGGGAGACTGTTTTGTGTTCCCAAGAAGGACTCAGACAAACTCAGAGTCATTCTGGACTTATCCCCCCTCAACAAGTTCATAGAGAACAACAAATTCAAGATGCTGACGCTTCAACAAATAAGGACCCTTCTGCCTCAAGGTTCCTACACGGTCTCTATAGACCTGGCGGATGCCTACTGGCACATTCCAATGAACCATCACGCTTCCTCCTACCTAGGATTTCGACTCCAAAGGAAAAGCTACGCCTTCCGGGCCATGCCCTTCGGCCTCAATGTGGCCCCTCGGATCTTCACAAAACTGGCGGATGCCATAGTACAACAGCTCCGCCTAAGAAACGTCCAGGTGATGGCCTACCTCGACGACTGGCTAGTCTGGGCTCCATCGCCCGAAGAGTGTGCAAAGTCTTGCATCGAAGTTACCCAGTACCTAGAACACCTGGGATTCAAGATCAACGAAAAAAAAAAAAAAAAAAAAATCTCGCCTCTCTCCAGCTCAGAAGTTTCAGTGGTTGGGAATCCACTGGAATCTTCAGTCACACCGCCTTTCCATCCCCCAGAAGAAAAGGAAGGAAATAGCAGGGTCTGTCAAGCGACTACTGAAATCCAAACGCATTTCAAGACGACAGCAGGAACGAGTTCTAGGCTCTCTACAATTCGCCTCAGTGACAAACCCAGTGCTTCGTGCACAGCTAAAGGATGCCGCGGGAGTCTGGAGACGCTCGGCATCCATCGCTCGAAGAGACCTCAAGAGACGGCTTCCAAACAGACTACGACGCCTCCTAAAGCCGTGGTCGGAAGAAAAGGCCCTGAAAAGGTCCATTCCTCTCCAACACCCTCCTCCATCACTCAACATCCACACGGATGCCTCACTGGAAGGTTGGGGAGGTCACTCCCACCAGAAACAGGCTCAAGGTACCTGGTCTCCACTATTCAAGACGTTCCACATAAACATCTTGGAGGCCATGGCGGTCCTTCTAACTCTGAAGAAGTTATCCCCGCCGCCCTCGATCCACATCCGTCTAACCCTAGACAACTCGGTGGTAGTTCGTTGTCTCAATCGCCAAGGCTCAAGATCGCCCCAGATAAATCAGGTGCTTCTCCCAATCTTCCGTCTGGCGGAGAAGAAGAAGTGGCACCTGTCTGCAGTTCACCTACAAGGATTCCGCAATGTGACAGCGGATGCTCTATCTCGGACAAACCCGATAGAGTCGGAATGGTCTCTAGACGCAAGATCGTTCTCCTTCATCTCTCACCAAGTCCCAGAACTCCAGATAGATCTCTTTGCAACGAGCGACAACAATCAACTTCCTCTGTACGTAGCCCCGTACGAGGACCCCAAAGCAGAAGCGGTGGACGCCATGTCACTGGACTGGAACAGGTGGTCCAAGATCTACCTGTTCCCTCCCACCAACCTTCTGTTGAAAGTCCTCTCCAAACTGAGAACCTTCAAAGGGACAGCGGCCCTAGTGGCTCCCAAGTGGCCCCGGAGCAACTGGTACCCCCCTGGTCCTGGAGCTGCAGCCCAAGCTGATCCCTCTCCCGGGCCCAGTTCTCTCTCAACAAGTACAGAAGTCGACTGTCTTCGCTTCATCATCGAAAATCAAGGACCTTCATCTCATGATTTTCTCTCCCTTGCCGCAAAGAAGAGGTTTGGGATCTCGAAGAAAAGTCTAGACTTCCTAGAGGAATACAAGACCGAATCCACGAGACGGCAATATGAATCATCCTGGAGGAAATGGGTCTCCTTTGTCAAGGCAAAAAATCCTAAAGAAATCACAATTGATTTCTGTATGTCCTTCTTCATTCACCTTCATGGACAAGGATTAGCAGCCAATACGATTTCAACCTGCAAATCGGCCTTGGCTAGACCAATTCTATATGCTTTCCAAATTGATCTGTCCAACGACATCTTCAACAAATTACCAAAAGCATGTGCTCGCCTACGTCCAGCACCCCCTCCGAAACCGATCTCCTGGTCACTAGACAAGGTACTCCATTTCGCCTCCAACTTGGACAATGATTCATGCCCCCTCAAGGATCTGACTCAGAAAGTTATATTTTTATTTGCTCTCGCTTCGGGAGCTCGAGTCAGCGAAATAGTGGCATTATCAAGAGAAGAAGGACACATCCTGTTTACCGATTCAGGAGAAGTGACCCTCTCCCCTGATCCGACGTTTCTCGCTAAAAACGAATTACCCACCAAAAGATGGGGCCCTTGGAGAATATGCCCCCTGAAGGAGGATGTCTCTCTATGTCCAGTAGAGAGTCTCAAGGTCTATCTTCGCAGAACTTCGAACTTTGGTGGAGGCCAACTCTTCAAAGGAGAAACATCGGGCAGCGACCTGTCACTGAAACAATTAAGAGCGAAAATCACCTACTTCATTCGCAGAGCGGATCCGAACAGTACACCCGCTGGTCATGATCCTAGAAAAGTGGCATCTTCTCTGAACTTCTTTCAGAGCATGGACTTTGAAAGCCTTAAAAACTTTACGGGCTGGAAGTCCTCGCGAGTTTTCTTTAAACATTATGCGAAACAAGTGCACGAAGTCAAACATTTTGTGGTAGCCGCAGGTAGTGTTATGAAACCTGCACCTAACTCTGCGTAGAACAGTGAGTTACTTGGGACTCTAACTCTTCGGGTGCCTATGTTGACCCTCGAGCGATTCATAGTGATGTCTAAAAACACTTAGTGCTTTTATAACTGTTCTTATCCCAGGTGAAATGTCATAGTGTCACACAAGTGCCGCATGCCTTGAGCATGATGTGTTATTTAAAGACTTGCGTTCCTCGAGAACGAGTACCTACTAATCCTGAAATTCCTTTTCAGATTCAAGAGCAAGCCTTTATTTCTATGTACATTATTATTACTGTAAATGAACTTTACTTTTGCTGTAAATTATTTAATTTCTGCATTGTGAAATAAAATTTCTATTTTATTACTTATGCGTCTCTTTCAGCTCCTACTTACTATGAAATACATACTGTCATAGTTTTATTTATTCCTCCTTTCTTATGGTTATGAAGAATTTAAGATGTCTAATCCTAAATTATATTCACCCTGTCTCAGTAAGGTTCCTACACGAATACTTACTTCTGATAACCAAGAGATGAACTCTATACACAGTGCCCAACCACCACTGGTCTAATTCAGAATGTTCCTATACAAATACCAAACATTCCGCTTCATCTCTAAGTTCTTCAAGTTCTTCTCTCAGGATGAATAGCCCTTCAATACCACTTTGACGTCGGCATAGCCCATGGGAACTTCCTGCCAAGGGGGGCAGGATACTTCGTTCCTATGGTTCTTTATCTAAGATTACTTTGCTGTTTTGTCAATGCCTAGGCACTTAATACTGGGGGAAAATCTACCACGATACATTGATTCTCTGGTACTCTTCCATCAGGACGCCATGGCTTGAGCCCAAAAAACGGATTTTGAGCGAAGCGAAAAATCTATTTTTGGGTGAGATAGCCATGGCGTCCTGATGGACCCTCCCTACTACTTCGTCCAGTTTTGTTCCCACCCTATGCAACTGTATCATGGTGATGGGCAGCAACTGGCTTCAGGATGAAGACGGGCGTGACGTCATTAGAGCAATGGCGTCCGTTTGTTTACGTCTCGAGTATCAGTAGTAGCCACGAGTGAGATTAGCTGTGGAACGGCTCCCAGCTATTCTCAGTCCTTACACACCGAAGCATTAACTCTGTTCGGGGTGAAGATAGCTATGTGGCGCGTTCAGACATGCGCGTCCCCTGTTGTATTACGATGTCTTAAAGGGAAACCTTTGAGATACTCGCTCCAGAAGTTAGAATTCTGTGATAACCTGTGGTTAAATTCTCTGGGAATATCTTAGTAGTCTTATACCCAAGGAAGCTACCAAAAAGGAACCTTCCATCAGGACGCCATGGCTATCTCACCCAAAAATAGATTTTTCGCTTCGCTCAAAATCCGTTATATATATATATATATATATATATATATATATATATATATATATATATATATATATATATATATATATATATATATATATATATATATATTGAATTGACCCTGCCTAAGCTGATTCCACCCTGTTGTACTTACCCTCGTCTAATGCACATGATGAAAGATTCAGAAATTTTCAACGAAGGGCTATTGATGATATTATCCACAAATAGTTTATGATTTCAAGATTGAATGCATAACTTTTTTTTAAATGGCTATGTATGAGTCAATACAATAAAAAAATTAACCTAAATGATTTGTCCATTGAAGGGATAAGAGTTCACATAGACCCTACTCTACATATTTGTCATTAAAATATTTTTGACACTAATGCTCATGACTATTTTTAATCATCAATACTTTTTTACTTTTGAGCAAGAGGACCGTCATAGTATAAATTATATAAAACAAAGAAACTTAATTAAAGGATGAATCCTAAAATTAAGATAATTAAAAAAAATAAATATTTTCCATTAATATGCTGAGTTTAAGTCAAACTTTTTTTTTAAACCAAAGTTTTAGTCACACTTTTTTCTGAAAACCAAAAAGTTCAATAGTCAAACTTTTATTAAAAACCCCTAGTTTAACAGTCAAACTGTATCTCTTGAAAACCCCCAAGTTTGACAGTCAAACTTTTTTTCTTGAAAGCCCCGAGTTTAACAGTCAAACTTTTTTTTTCTTAAAAAAAAGGGTTTGTGGTTACCCGAGAAACCCCCCCCCCCCCCCCCCCCCCCCCCCCGCGGATCTGCTATTGGGATATTTGTTTCAACTTCGAGGCTGAAGACAAAACGGGTGCTGGCTAGCCACACCATGGCCATCAGTCACCAGATGTCTCAGTGGTGGACGAGAGGTGTAAGCCACTTGAAGGTAAGAAATTTTGAATTTTTAGTGGTAACGTCAATATAAGCCAGCTTTGAAAACAAAGCAATCAGGGCAGTATAGAAATTAAAAAGAATTATCGATAAAATTTATTTTTTCTTGTTAATATGTTTGTATAGCTTTAGACTGATATCCTTTGGCATTTCATTTAATCTATGAAGGATATCCTTACCTACAGCTTTTACTATTGCCCAAAATATCCCTTTGAATTATTTCATAAACATATTTCCCCAAGAAGGTTTGCTTTTTTAAATTAGCCTTACATGTTGAGAAAAGGGAGTATTTTTCATATTTTACTTTGTTGAATATGGCGAGAGCAATGAATGTATGAGTACACAAGCTTAGCAGAGATTATGTTAAAGGTAAAGGGTCTGTTTTTTAGTACCAGACACACATACAGTACTTAATTAGATAAGTTAAAAACTTTCAATTGGATTCCACAAGGCACTAGAAGAGTTGGATGACCAAGGCCTACATTACTAAGGACTATGAAACGCGAAGTACAGTAGATGATGAATGGAGAAGTATTGATTTAAAAGCTCAAGATTGAGACGATTGGCGAAATCTAACCAAGGCTCTTTGCGTCAATAAGCGTAGGAGAAGATGATGATGATAATGAGATGCTTCAATTAAAATACATGACAGACAAAGATACACTTGGCCTTCAGTGCCCTACGAACCATTAGTCCACAAAGATTAGATTTAAAACTTTGACCCCAGTTTAACATAAATCCTTTGCTCCATATGACTATACTATGATTCCTCATTTAAAAAAAAAAAAATCATTAGCCCATGCTATTCTCCTCTATTCAATACAAGTCATCTGTCCTATTGAAGGCTATAAGAAATTCATAAACTGACCTGACATCAAAAGAAGAAAAAATGGAACATGGAGCAGTGGAAAATTATTCACTTATTCAGCAAGAATGACATCATAAAGCTGAGGACATTACTAGAGGTCATATTTAGAAAATTGAATGGATGGGAGATAAGAAAATAAGTTCTCCTCTACTCCAAAACCACAATTTCCATTTCCCCCCTCCTCCCTTTCCCTTCTCAACTCTGACTTTACTTGCTATCCCACATTCTTCTTTTCTGAGTTCCCTTTTCAAATCTGGCTTTATCTCCCTAACTCAGCAGAAATGAGATTCCATAAAACACATTTAGAATCAAAATAATTTCTTGTGAAAGTTTATTTACAATAACAGTACTCCCTTCAAAATAGGCTAACTGTCTACTGTGCACTAGTTCAAAGCTTTTTATCAACCCTTTGAGTGCCATTGGATGTAATTTATGTTCAATTTTCTACTCCCTTCGAGGTCACTGGATGCATTTTAAGTCTAATAATTATCAGTTTTTTCTCTTTATTTTATTATTTAAGTACAGTAAATGAAAATTTTACAAAATATGTAACCTTATATGTCAATGAAAAAGAAAGTTACTCTGTTTAACAAAAATAAAGATCTAAATTTCACAATTTTTGTACTAAGAAGAGTTAAGTAAAATAAGTGCCAAATCATTAGGTGTGGGGTTATTGCTCAAAGGGTCAACAAATGTACTGAATATCTATTTTCTCTAATATTGCATGCATCCATTTTTTAAGATAAACTATTCTAATAACTCAACATTAAAGCCAAGCTTATGTGTGTTTTGAAAATAACATTGCTGTACTACTTACGAAAATTCCTTAAGATCATATAATCCTAAAAGGCTATAGATGAATCCATTTAACACAAACAAAGATGGGTTTGTTGGGTATTCTTCATACCATACAAAGCTGCCAGGAAAATATGTTCTTATACCACCTGGAAAAAAAAAATCAATCAATCAATGTATTGAGTTGTTTCCTAACATATCAAATTATGCCAATTACAATTAATTTTCTCCTCCAGAAGGGTTATAATTTTTGCTCCATTAATCTTGCTACAATATTAGCAGGATTATGTGGAAACTAAGCTTCAGAATTTATATGAGGTCTACAGGCAAGATTAAATATTAGGATGTGGTAGCCTATTGGATATATTCCGGACTCTTATTCTGTGGGTTGAGAATACGAGACCTACTGAAGCCTGATAGTTTCCACAACTTCACCATCCATGGGCACTAAGGAGAAGAGGTTTGAGGGAACCTTTAGGTTTAACTGCTGAGTCATAGGCAGCCACTGACTGGACCTTCCAGATCCTAGTTTGGGTGGATGGGGGCTTAGGTTGCTGATTATAAACATAAGTATTGAATGTAATTCCTCGATTATTGTGGGTTTATAATCCAAAACCTCCCACGGTAAGTGAAAATAAATGAAATAGAAACAGAACGGTACAGTATATATTCTTTTTATCACTTTTATATTTCATGTATACAGTAATGCCTCACAGCACGAAATTGATTTGTTCTGGAGTGGCTTTTGTCAGCTGATTGTTTCGTGTTGTGAGTCACATTTTACATGTAAATTGCCTAATTTGTTTAAACCCTACTAAACACCACATTAAATCTTATAATAAAGCTATAGTATAACCACAATGCCATACTGTACAGCCAAATACATTTGAACCATTCAATATACAGTAGCTACACTAACTGTTAATACCTGTAAATTAATATTCGCATCTTTTTTTGCAGCTTGAAAATTTCATACGCAGATTCTTTTGTGAAGAGAGGTATGACTGTATATATAACGGGTTTTGACATAGGAAAAATTTATTTTTGGGTGAGATAGCCATGTAGCCTTGATGGAAGTTTCTCATTGGCAGCTTCTACTCGGGATATCTGTGAGTGATTAACTAGAGAAATTTTACCTTAGAGGTATCAACTGAGTTGTGACCTCTGGGGCAAATATTCCAAGAGATATATATCGTGTATAAGACAGGGACTTGTTAATAACAAGCCATGGCTATCCTTCCCCGAATAGAGTTAACCTAGTCTCGAAGGATAATGTAGATGGAAGGATACGTGGGCAAATGAGCCGTTACAACTCCCGATCTCAATGTGCTAGAACTAATTCGTTCCCTGTTGAACCATTCCGGGAGCAGCCATCGCACGACACGAGGTCCTACACTGAGAATTGGGAGGGGATGGAAAGTAACAGGCAGCCATCAGGACGACATGGCTATCTCACCCAAAAATAGATTTTTCCTGTCAAAATCCGTTTTTTTGGCTCGAGCCATGTTGTCCCGATGGAAGTGTACCAGAGAATTATTATTCTCAGTTGTGGCCACGAGAGATTTAACCCTTTACACCACATGGACATAATCATACTTCCTGTAGCATGGGTGACTATAGTACCAAGCTATGAGCAAGCTATATGTTTGTAAAAAGTAGGAGCAAAGGGAATCAACATCAATGTCCCACTCACAGTAGAGAAAATCTTTGTCTCCAAAAGATGAAAAGACCGAAGTCTATAAAAAGAGGTTTGAAAATTGTGGTAAACTACTTTTCTGGGTCAAACTGTGATGCCCAGTGAAAAGGGTCCTTCTTATCTCTTTTCTGATATAAATACTTCCAAATATACCAGAGAAAGTTAAAGCATGGAATGCAGAGGTTACTACCCTCGCGCGAGCACCCTAAGGGCGTCGTGTATAAAGAAAGGGGGTGTGATAACCACTATTCACAGGTTGTCTTCCATTTAGATCAATCCTTCCTCAAAAGGGGAGCCGCCCTAACGGCACCAACTGAACTCACCTGATCCACTCAGCAACGCCTGCCTCGAGCGCCCTCTACACATCCTTCTGTTGGACTTGTACTAACGACGATTGCTTTGTTTTGTGTCTCGCTTTTTAGCTGTTTTTGTGGATTTCTTCATCATGGCTGAAGCTCTCCTTACTCCTGCACCAATGTTAAGTACCACAGATTGTTTTGACAGTTTTTTCTAGTACCGGGCAAGCAGTGTTAAGTAATAGGAAGTGTTTTTTAATACGTTCGGCCTTGTGCCTTCCATGGTCCACGCGGCCATTTTTATTGTGTATGCTCAGTGCGTTTTCTATTTGCTTTTCGTTGCCCTTTTGGTACTGTTATCTGTTAGGTTCATTAATCTTAAGTAATTTTATTTCAATCTTATTTTAAGATTGTAGGCTCCATGCCTCTGTTTGAACCTTTATCTTTTGTGTGGTACTTATTAGTCGTTTACAAGTCCGTTTCTGTTAACGAAAAATAGCGTTCGGGGGTTTCATTACAGTTTAGTACTACCGATTCGGTAGGTCTTTTATTATTATCATTTAATTGTATTCCCCTGTCGCTATTCTTTGTTAGTCTTTTATTGTTATTTTCGGACAGATGTGGTTTATTTGTGAGTATTCATACTCCGCCGTGAGTTTCAACCTATCTGGGAACGCTTAATACCTATTACTTTTTGCGCCCCTTCGACAGGGAATCCTCCCCTCGTTGGCTTTCCGCAACTTGACTCCGGCTTCGGCCTTCCATTCACACGAATCTGATGTATCTTCTTTTTGTTTTTTACTCTCCGGCGCGTCCTCCCGGAGTGCTATGGAGATTTATTACTACATCCAGTTAACGTATCCCTTCATTGGGTTAAGGATCTATTACCAAACACCCCCCCCCCCCTTCTTAGCCGCCGGGCTTCCATCGCCCTCCGGCTTTCCCATTACATAAGCCATAATTGTTCAAAAGTAATTACATACTCCGGAGCCCCGGCTCCTACATATGCACTTTCTATATCAGAATCTATCATAATATATCTTTATTATTTTTAAATTTGTAGTAATTACGACAGAGCTCCGGCTCCTTTAGTTACACGACCTCAATTCAGCACATCATCTATAAGCTTCCTTGTCTTTACTGTTATTTTACTAAGTAAAGCCCGTAGGAAACTTTGTACTTATTGATCCTTTTTATTACAGAAAGTACGCTGTGCTGCCAAGGGCTGTTCCGCAACCTTTCTCGATCCGGTAGGCCATGACGTTTCCCGGTCGCATGCCCACTGTGCGATCTCCTTTGTCCGGGAGGATGGCCAATCACCCTATATGATCTGGTTCCCGGAAGCATGTGCGCTCTGCTATGAGCTTTCATCCATTCTCCTCAATGATGAGGTAAGTTAGCGATGTTATCTGCATGCTAGTTTTTAAGGCTCCGCTTTATATATTTGGTCGTTTGTGTTTCTATTGCTTTTATATGGCGACGCAGCGTATTCAGGTATTATCCTAATCCTTTCTGTTGTAATGTTTCCCGTCTGCCGTTCTAAGTTACCCCTCCTTTTTCAGGCTGACGAGGATTCACTCCGGACGGCCAAGACCTGCCTCCGCTCCTGGGTGTCTGGTTTCGGACGAAATGCCCCGACCGGTTGCCCCTACCTCCTTGATACAGACATGGCCTCCCGGTTATTCCCTGGTTCCTCCTCGGCCGCAGTACCTCTGGAACAAGCTGCCCCCATCATTGAGAGTATCAGGGCGGCCCCTCCGGTAGAAGAGGAACACCTGCTCTCAGGAGACATCTCATCCCTGGACATTCACACCGAACCAATGGAGGAGCAGGTGAGGGGTGAGGATATGGCAGAAACGTTCCTTTCCCCTACTCCTTCCTCCTCTTCCTCTTTCCACGGCTTTGACAAACCTCAGGCTTCTCCTTGGGAAGGTTCCGTCTCGGTCCGTCCCAAGGTGAAGCCTATTCGTAAGATTAAACCCAAAAGCAGTACTTCAGCTTCACCACAGTCTCTGGTCCCAGGACCTTCCTCAGCCCCTGACGTTCCAATGCTTTCACGCACCCCTCCAAGGCTTCCGCTGTAGGTAGCTCCTCGGATGTCCAAGTAACCTTGGAATATCATTCAAGATATGGTGGAGTCGAAGCTGCAAAGACACTCCGGGGTCATATCAGAGCTAAAGGACATGGTGGCTAGCCTCATAAGAGACAAGTCTCACCCTGATCCGTCCCCAGTTCCTGATGCATCGAAGCTTCCACCTTTCAATAAGAATAACCCTTGGAGGTTCGCGAAGCATGCCCCTTATTTGGATGGTACGCTTACGATTGAAGGGTTGGGGACCCGCCCTCTAGACGATCTGGAGTTCTTCCCTCCGGACCTCCAGTTCCCCTTCAATGGCTTTGTTCGTTTACGTGAGCACGCTTTAGTACGGATGGACAAGGTCCCAAAGGAGACGATAATATTCCTGAAAGAGCAGGGCCAAGCTGTCTGGGCCCGTACTCTGGCGGAATGGGGTTGTACTAATTCTAAATTAACCCCCCACAAAGGAGCGTATACAATCTTTATCACTCCTCCGTCCATCCCATCTCCGCTCACTGACAAGATCGCGGAATTGACTATTCAGTCAGTTAAGGACGGCATCCCCATGCCGACCCTTAAGGAAACGGATCCCACCTCTCTCCGCGTTCCTGGCACCTCGGCGCTCTGGAACGAAGCTTCTTCTACGTTTACGGTCGGTAAATTAGACCCTGACTGCGCTTCCTCTCTCTTCTCGGAAAGGCTCCCTAAGATCCCGGACCACTTATTGAAAATAGAGTTCGAGACGAGAAACCGGCTGGCGAGAACTCTCAACTCTGTAGTTTCATCAGAGCTGATAGCTTCCTTATACAGCCACGAGCCACTCTTTCGAGTGCAGGCAAAGAACCTCCTGTAGTCGTTCCAGTCAGACCTACATCACTTCTGGACTGCGAGAACTAATTGTCGGAAGCATGTTCTCGCAGAAGCCTCTATTCGGCATGAACCCAACAGACTCATCGCCTCCTCCTGTTGGAGTAAAACCCTGTTCCCCCAGGAAGAAGTCGATAAGGTTCTCCAGGACGCAGCGAGGGCTAATCAGAACCTTCAGGTTAGATGGGGCCTCTCAAATAAGCGTCAATTTGAGAACATGCCTCGTCAACCCTTCCCAAAGACAAAAACAAAGGTCCTATGTTCCTTACAGGTCGGGTAGAGGCCAACTCCATCATTCCGCAGGCCCTCACTCCTCAACTGCCTCTACGGCTAAAGCCGCCCCTCCTCAACAGATTGTCTTCCTCCCGGCTCCTCAAGGTTCCCAACCGACTTCGGCTACTTCTTGGATGACCTCCCCTGCCTTCAATCAGGCGTACGAGACCTTCGGTTCCTTTCGAGGATACCCTAGAGGTGGCACCAGGAGTAGAGGTCAGTTCCGCCAACGAGGCGGACCTAGAGCCAGAGGTTCCCGAGGAGGACGTGGGGCTAAGTTCAACCCCACGCAATGAAGTAACTCCGGTAGGGGGGAGACTGTATCAGTTTCGGGACCAGTGGATCTTCAGTCCTTGGGCCCACAGTATAGTCTCCAAAGACCTGGGCTGGAAATGGGCACTAGGCTCTCCACCTCCGATAGTGTCCTTCTTCCAGAAGCCCACTCCCATCCTAGAGGAGTACACCAAGGACATCTTGAAAAAAAAGGCAATAAAGAGAGTGCGGTCACTGAAATTTCAAGGCCGTCTGTTCACAGTTCCCAAAAAAGATTCATCGGCGTTGAGAGTGGTCCTGGACCTGTCCAAACTAAATTCTTACATTCTTTGCGACAGGTTCCGCATGCTGACTATCTCTCAGGTACGGACCTTACTTCCCCGTGGGGCCGTCACCACCTCTATCGATCTTACAGAAGCCTATTATCACGTCCCAGTAGCAAGAAACTTCTCTCCTTACCTCTGCTTCCACCTAGGCAGGAAATCTTAAGCGTTCAAAGTGATGCCGTTCGGTCTCAACGTTGCTCCCAGGATATTTACAAAGCTCGGGGAGACGGTGCTAGAACAGCTCAGGCGCCAGGGGATCATGGTGATCGCATATCTGGACGACTGGCTCATCTGGGCACGGACGATTCACGACTGCCACAAGGCTACAACCAAAGTGGTTCAGTTCCTGCACAAGATCGGATTCCAAGTCAACTTACGGAAATCTCGCCTTCAACCAGCAAGCAAATTCGAGTGGTTAGGCATCCGCTGGGACCTCACAAGTCACGAACTGTCTCTTCCTCCCAAAAAGGTCAAAGAGATAGCTTCGAAGACAAGACATTTCATCAAGAACAAATATATTTCACGAAAAGCCTTAGAAAGAGTTCTAGGCTTACTCCAATTCGCTTCCGTGACAGACCTCTTATTGAAGGCCAAACTCAAAGACATCAACCGAGTTTAGAGAAAGAGAGCTACAACCCGATTACGAGACAAAATATCCAAGATCCCCTCAGTCTTAGTTCGTCGCCTACGACCGTGGTCGAAACCAGAGAACCTCTCCAAATCGGTTCCTCTGCAATTCCCTCCTCCACGTGTGATGATTCACACAGACGCGTCTCGCAGTGGCTGGGGGGGCTATTATCAACACCAGATGTTTCAGGGCTCTTGGTCCCCTGCGATGAATCAGTTCCACATCAACGTGTTGGAGGCCATGGCAGTGTTACTGACCTTAAAACGACTATCCCCTCCACACTCCACCCACATCAG
The DNA here is from genome assembly GCF_036898095.1 of Palaemon carinicauda. Lineage (NCBI taxonomy): Eukaryota > Metazoa > Arthropoda > Malacostraca > Decapoda > Palaemonidae > Palaemon > Palaemon carinicauda. The sequence goes on from NC_090742.1 coordinate 49,381,746, forward strand.
GATAGTCTCGGACAGCACGGCGGTAGTTCACTGCATCAACAGAGGCGGATCGAAATCTCCCAATCTCAATCAAGTCCTGGTCACAATCTTTACCTTGGCAAACGAAAAGAACTGGTTCCTGTCAGCCACTCACCTCGCAGGAGTCCAGAACGTGATAGCGGACTCACTATCCAAGACAAAACCACTAGAATCAGAATGGTCCCTAGACGCAAATTCATTCCGGTGGATTTCCAGACTGGTTCCAGGTCTCCCGGTAGACTTGTTCGCGACACAGCTCAACCACAAACTTCCCTATTACGTGGCCCCGAACCTGGACCCTCAGGCTTGTGCTATGGACGCACTAACCCTGGATTGGAACAGTTGGAGGAAGATTTACCTGTTCCCTCCGGTGAATCTTCTGATGAAAGTTTTACCCAAGCTATGCTCCTTCCATGGAAAGGTGGCTTTGGTAGCACCTCAGTGGCCAAAAGGCAGCTGGTTTCCTCTCCTCCTTGAGTAGAAACTTCGCCCGTTCCTGATCCCGTTCCCCAAGCTGACCCAAGTGGTTCAAACACGGACTGTGTCAGATTCCTCAAGGATAGCGCAAACCCTAACTTTGTGGATTTCATGAAATTTGCAGCCCATAATCACGCAAATATTGATCCGGAAAATGTCCTCTTTATTGAATCAGACAAGAGGGACTCCACGATTAGACAGTATGATTCAGCAGTTAAGAAGCTAGCGGAATTTCTTAAAAATTCAGATGAAACTCGAATGACCTCAAACCTGGCCATTTCGTTTTTTCGGTCCCTTTTTGACAAGGGCCTCGCAGCTAGTACTATAACCACATTCAAATCAGCCTTGAAAAAGATCTTCTATGTGGGGTTCAATATTGACCTCGCAGATTCCTATTTTTCATCCATTCCAAAAGCCTGTGCTAGGCTCCGACCTTCTGTTCGTCCAAGAAAGGTCTCGTAGTTTCTGAACGACGTCCTCAAGCTCGCGTCAGACACTGTTAACGAATCCTGCTCTTACATATCGCTGCTTAGGAAGACCTTATTTCTCACGGCCATGGCCTCAGGTGCTAGAATTTCGGAATTAGCAGCTCTCTCCCGTAATCCTGAAAACCTAGATTTCCTTCCATCAGGAGAAGTCCTACTCTCTCCAGATAGAGCTTCCTTAGCCAAGAATGAGGACCTACAAAATAAGTGGTCTCCTTGGAAAATTATTTCTCTTTCCCAAGACGCTTCTTTGTGTCGTGTCGTTACACTCCGGGCCCTTTCAGCGAGGACTGCGTCACACTCATCTGGACCCTTGTTTGTCAGGGAACAAGGGGGTACTAATTCCATCCAAGGCATCAGACAGCAAATCCTTTATTTTATCAAACAAGCTAACCCGGAATCTTTTCCACATGCACATGATATCCGGGCAGTAGCCACCTCCATCAATTATTTTCAGAATATGGATTTTGATGACCTTAAGAAGTACACAGGTTGGAAATCCCCGATGGTTTTCAAACGCCACTATTTGAAGAACTTGCAGGCCCTTAAGTTCCCTACTATTGCAGCTGGGAGTATCATCTCCCCCGATTAATTTCTAGCCTTTCTCCTTTTCGTCCTCCTCTCAACCTTCTCCCTCCCCCCTGCCACTCCCACCACGTTGCCTCTCACCTTGGTTGGTGTTTTTGCCTCTTTGATGTGTTATGTCGGTGGATTAGCCCACTTTTATTTTATGTCATGTTGACTTACTCATAATGGTACCTCTTCATTTTGGATTGTATATATTTTTGGTATCCTAGGGTATTGTACAGTTTATCTTGTCTTTGTACCCATGTTATTTTGCCTCATGCCATTTTTGATTCCATTGCTACCTATGTTTTTGGTTTGTCTATTATGATGTTCTGGAGTTATGTACATTTATTTACTTGTGCCTATCTGGCATTGTTAATTTTTACGGTATTATTATTTGTCTGGGGAGGTTGTTTACTTATTATACTTTACCTCCAGTTTCATATGTTTTTACTTTACCTTATTTTGATGAGATTTAATGTTTATGTCGGTCACGTTACGTGTCTTAGTATAGTAATCTCCAGTTATACTTAAGTTTTTTTATTTAACCTGTTGCTTTGTGGGCTTGGAAGGCATTCTCTGGTACTTTTTCACCGGGCGTCACAGGTCGACCCAGAAAAGGGATTTTGACGAAGGAAAAATCTATTTCTGGGGAGATACCTGTGACGCCCAGTGAAACCCTTCCCTAATTTCCCCGACCCTTTCCTTTCCAAGCCTTCTCTTGTAAAAGGATGTGTAGAGGGTGCTCGAGGCAGGCGTCGCTGAGTGGATCAGGTGAGTTCAGTTGGTGCCGTTAGGGCGGCTCCCCTTTTGAGGAAGGATTGACAACCTGTGAATAGTGGTTATCACTATCCCTTTCTTTATACACGACGCCCTTAGGGTGCTCGCGCGAGGGTAGTAACCTCTGCATTCCATGCTTTAACTTTCTCTGGTATATTTGGAAGTATTTATATCAGAAAAGAGATAAGAAGTACCCTTTTCACCGGGCGTCACAGGTATCTCCACAGAAATAGATTTTTCCTTCGTCAAAATCCCTTTTATTTTGTACAGTAGGTCCAATGAAAGGAAATGCAAAAAAGAACAGTGGTCTTATTGTTTCCAAAAGATGCATAAACGTAAGTAATCAATTGTAACATTATATGTAGTAGATATATACAGAAAGCCGGAATTTTTTGACCCCAAAATATATAACACAGTATCTCAAGGTATTACTGTATGAGTCGGAAAAATCTTCAGATCTCATTTTTCAGCATGAAATTTTCCTATGTAGAAGCTTTAGTACCAAGAGGTATCACTGTATCCCCTACTCTCAAGCCAATAATTTAACATGAAAATCATTGATGGATTCAATGTGCATAAGGGAAACCCATGGGTTTGGGCTCTCTTCAACCCACCACAGCTCCTCAAATGCTAGAATTTATCTAGTAACCAATACACATCATTAGCAGGAACCAATATGACTTGTAAATCATCTTATATTCAGTTGCGAGATCGGAAACACTTACAATCCTGAGCGTCATGAATTGCTATCTGATCATCAGATATCACGTTCCTATGAAAAGAACTCTTTACAGTTTGTGTATCACCATGATCAGCAAAGTTGTACTAATCAGAACCACCCATACGAGTTGGTTTGCTAAAGTCTCCACCATCACCAAACCACAGTGGCCAGTGTGGTGATGAAAATGGCCAAACCCCCATACCTGACTAACAGACATGTCTGGGGCTTTTATCCTCCAGTGGACTAACACGGGTACATTTTTAGTTGTTACACACACACACATATATATATATATATATATATATATATATATATATATATATATATATATATATATATATATATATATATATATATCGATGTTCAAGCGATGTTACTTGAGGAGTGGAGGAAAAGTATATCGATATCCTACTTTCAAAGGCAAGGGGGATGGATGTTTCAGGAGTGCAGTAACTATAAAGGTAGTAAACTAATTTCCCATACCTAGAAGATATTAGAAAGATTGACAGATGCTAAACTATATTTTATTAGATAATTCAGAAATGTTTTTTAGACCTTGAGAAAAAAACCATGATAGAGTCACAAGAAAGAAAATTTGGGAGGATTTTGATTGAGAAGATGGTCCCAGAGATGTATGTGCTGCTGATTCAGATGTATTGAAATGCATGTATCAGATGAAGACAAAGTGTTGGAGAGACTGAAGGGAGCAAGTTGAAGGTTGGATTACACTAGGGATCAACCCTTTGCTCATTTATTTTCAACTTCGAGATAGATAATATGTCAGAGGAGGTATGAGAGACAGTTCCATGGAGTATTCTATCAGCAAATGATACTGTATTGTAGGCACACAGGGAGGATGTTTTGGAGAATAAAAGGAGATGTGGAGAACAGTACTGGAAGGTACAGGAGTGAGAGAGCAGGTCAAAGACAGAATGTATGTGTACCATTACTGAAGGAGATTAAGGGGAGAGTATAAGGTTTAATAAAAGTGAAATAAAGTGAATAGACAAGTTCAATTACTTGAGGTCTGAAGTAGATGTTTAGGAGAGAGGTGAGGAAATGAAACATTGGTAATAAGCAGATTGGAACAATTGTAAAATTGCCTTTGGAGTCTTTTGTGAAAAACATTTGCAATGAGGCCTGAAAGGAAATTTTAATAAGACATTGATATGTCCAACTATGTTACATGGTACAGAAACTAGTATGACTAAGAAAGAGAAGAAAATGCACATAGCAGAGATGAGATTGTTAAGATGAATATCTGGTGTAGCAAAGGAGAATTAACTTAGAAATAAATATATGAAAATCAACAAAGTTAGCTGAAATATCAAAGAAAGGACAGGAGGGGAGACTGAGATGGTATAGACACCAACAAAGAAGAAAGGTGGACCATATCTGAAGAAATGTCAAGGAGATGGATGTGTAGGCTTGGAGATGGAGAAGCAAAAGAAGTCCCCCCCCAAAAAGGGTGAACACAGTGTAGGACAGAACTTGAGAGAAAAGAGACTTAATAAAGAGGCTCATCCAAAATGGTGTCTACATAAAAATAGGACTAAACCTTGAAGATGAAAAAGACTTGTTTAAATAAACTAATAAGTCACAATTCTAAACTCTTCCAGAACCACAAGTATTTTGTCCTCATTAGAAGATGAAAATCTGAGCAAGATAAAGTTCAAGTCACTAGATAGCTAACTAAAAAGAGACCTTGTAGTGGTACCACATACAGTATTTATATCTTAATTACGGTAATTATTCATTTTTTTTTCTTTTTGCCTCCCATTTACCAATTTCCGCAATTTTGTCTTCTTTTTAAGGAAGGCTGAAGTAATCCAAATGTTTTAGGTGACTTCCTTTACATTACTCAGTCTGTTCAGAGCACAAAGTGTGTTCAGGGTGGAGATAGTAAAGTCATTTACCTTTGGCCATTCAGCCAAATCAACCTTTGAACATATGTCTCTCCCTCTTATTTTCCAACCATGTAGCATTTGAAAGTGATATTTTATATTTTCTGTATAGAGTAAAGGAAGCTACATAGTATAATGAGTGTCAAAATTTAGGTTTATAACAATGATTCGTTTAAATTCTAAGACGTGGTAGAAAATTTTGCCATGATGCAGCATTGTTGTGGTGGTACTGGCAGAATAATCTCGCTTCATAAGAATTTGCAGGCGATTAACTTAAAATATGTTAAGGTAGATTGCCACCAATTCCTTGTGGAGAGGAGTGATGTTGCAGCAGCTCACGGTTCATTTTTTCGTGACAAGAAAAATTAAAGCAGGACTGCCGTAACATGGAGTATGTTGATGAAACTTGGGAGAATCAGAATTACATAGTTCCAAAATGTTGGATAGACACCATATCAATAAAGCCACTGGAGTATGACAGCCAACAGGTAAAGGTGGTGGTTTGATTATATTTCCTGTTGATAAGAAAAATTGCTTTTTGGGCTCAAGCCATGGCGTCCTGATGGAAGATTCCTTTTTGGTAGCTTCCTTGGGTAATCACTACTAGGATTTTCCCAGAGAATTAAACCACAGGTTATCACAGAATTCTAACTTCTGGAGCGAGTATCTTAAGGGTTTCCCCTTAAGACATCGTGTATCAACAGGGGACACGCATGTATAGACGTGCCACATAGCTATCTGCACCCATTCAGAGTTAACTCTTCAATATGGCGGACAGGGAGTGGCTGGGAGCTGAGCCGCAGCCAATCTAGATGTGGCGATATCGGTACTCGCGATGTAAACAGACGGACGCCATTGCTTTTGATGACGTCACGTCCATCCTCATTCCTTTACTAGTACAGTGATACCTCGGTACTCGACCATAATCCGTTCGAGATCCGTGTTCGACCTCCGATTTGTTCGAGTACCGAATTTTTTTTCCCCATAAGAAATAATGGTATATATTCTATTCCGTTCCCAAGCACTCGAACAGGCCCAAAATATTAATAAAACGTGTACCTAAACAACAATAATTATCTAAATGTGTATGAAATTGGTCAGAAAATCCTATAAAACAATTTTAAACCATTTACTGTACTAAAATAAAACAATTTTAAACCATTTTCTGTACTGTAGTGAACATACCTTTGAGCAGCGGTTCGATGGCATACAGGGATGGATGTGGAGAGGATGGAAGGGGGAGGTTACTGCTTGGAAGGAGAGTCCCCTTCCATGATGTGGCGGGGTAGTTCTCCTTCAGGAGTTGTTTCTCTCTCCAATGAAAGGGTGGGCAGATCTATTTCAGGGGTTTCTTCTCTTCTTTGTCTCTTCTTTGGAGGAGAAACAGGCTTTGATGTAGCAGCTTTCTTTTCTTTTGTGAAAAACTGGTCTATTGTTAATTGTTTCTTCCTCCTCTGCAGTATTCTTCGAAAATGATGAATACCTGTTCTATTACGAATACCTGTTCTATTACGAAACTTTTCAAACCAACCCCTGCTCGCTTTAAATGTAAATGAATCACTTTCACTGGTACTCGGACTTTTCTTCACTAATTCTTCATAGATATGCAACGCTTTTTCACAAATGAACGCTTCACTAACACTTTCCCCGGCCAACTGTTTTTCTTTAATAAATATTAAAAGCAACTTTTCCATCTCCTCAATCACTTGTGGCCTTTGCTTAGTTACCGCCGTAACTCCCGTTGCAACATTCGCCTTCTTAATCATTTCTTTATGCTTTAAAAACGTAGAAATGGTCGACTTCGCCATTCCGTATTCTACCGCTAAATCGGACACTCGTACACCATTCTCATATTTCGCTATAATTTCCTTCTTCAACTCGATCGTTGTTCGCACTGTTTTCCTCTTCTCCTTCCCCTTAACACTCATTACTTTCTTGGGACTCATTATGAAAGCTAAAAAAGCAATTAAAAGCACTGAAAATCACTAAATCACAACGAATGCTGATCGCGCGTTGTCTGAGTGACGCTCTCGAGAGAACTGATGCTTCCCGAACAAGCGAGAGTGGCCGAGATGGCGCGATCATCACAAAGCCCATGCGGTCGTCACGTGTTCGGCTGGTCGAGTACCGAATTTTTGGTCGAGCACCGCAGCAAAAATTTCTCGAAAATTTTGGTCGAACTCCGAATTGTTCGAGTATAGAGTCGTTCGACTACCGAGGTATCACTGTAGCTCGCTTCAATGGACGTGTTTTTCCCTTTGTGCGACTTTATCTGCTTGCATCCTTGCCATGTCTCAACCTTCAGCTTCATCTTCTTCTGGAAAGTTGAGTACAAAGGTTTAAGTATTGTTTAAATAAGCTCTGACCTTAAAGTAAATCTTACTTTTCGAGATATTTGCATATTTGTGGCAGAGCTTTGCCAAACCGGTCAGCGCCATTTTATGACGCTGCTGTTGCTTGCATACCTTATTTAGTTAGTCGCAACAGCCTTACCGGTATATAAATCACTAATCAGTGCTATTAGTTATTTAGTCTTCATAGCTAGGAACTTTATATCGTGTTTTTGACGCATTAGTTTGGGTCTTCGCTGACCCCATACCAGTAGGCTTTGATTAGCCCCTAGGCCAGTGAGCCTATACCAGTGTTAATGCATGATATTTCAGTGATCCTAGTGTTAGTTATGAAGATTCTGGCATTATTTTACAATACCATTGACAGTGATGCAAGTGTTTTTCGCCTTCAGGGACCATATAGGGGGTAGGTTATCTTGAGTGCCTTGCTAACCTAACCTTATGATAGGACCCCTATATGCTCTCTTCATCCCTAGCCCTAGGGCTTCCCTCTGGTAATCTTGTACCCTATTACATGTGATAGGACAAGACTCCTCAGAGTACTGTATCGCCTCCCCACCTAAGGGAATGACCCCTCCCTTAGTGTTGCGGACCTTAAAGGTAGGATCACCTCCTTTAAGCTGAATCGGTCCTTGACCTTTTCCTTGCGATACGTCTTCTCCCTTCCTTGATTAGGGTCTAACAACCCTAATCCAGGTTAGGTTGGGAGGGCTGGTTTATGTACCTTGCTGAAATATACGCGTGCACCGTTTTTCAGTTGGTCCACCTACTATAGGTTAGGGTGAGCATCTCCCTTCCTAGGTGGCCGCTCTGGTGCATAACCCATCCTTTCTTATAAGAAGACCCTTTCCCCCCCCCAACCTATCTCTTGCCTAGCCTAACCTACCAGTAGGTTAGGCTTCATATGTCCCCTGTCCTACACTCCACCCTAGGCTGGAGTGCTGGACCCCGTGGTGCTCCCAGTGTTGTCCGCTCTGATACATAGACCCTCCATAGTGCTATGGAGTCAGTTATCATTTGGTCGACATGAAGAGTCTCCACCCCTTCTTTGGGTACACCCTGTCCTCTCTTGGACTGCCTTAGCCCCCGGCCATTGCGGCCCCTGCTTAGGATGATAGATTCACCTCTATCATGGTGGTACCTTTTCCAGAGGTGTCTTGACTAGGCTAGTACAGCCTTGCCATCCCACCTCCATCTTTGGTGCTTGTCCCTTGCCGCCTCTACCCCGGCATCACCGCCGCTACGGGTGACTTCCTTATCCTTGCCGCCTTCCCCCGAGTGCCGGGGGATCGCCGCCGGCCGCCGGCTTACCGCCGTGGCCTCTCCATTCCCTCATAACCTCGGCACACTGCCGACCCCTCCCGGAGTGCCGGCACTAGCAGCCGGCCCCCGGCCCCGGCTATGCTCCTTTATCCTTACCCCTGTCACCCTCCGACTGCCTCCGGCTGCCGGAACCGCCGCTCCTTGCCGGCGGCCGCCGATACCGGCTGCCGCCACCCTGGCTTCTTTTGACCATAGAATGATCATTCTGGAATGTCAGAAACTCTGCTCGAGCGGCTTCCGGCGTGCCGGGGGTATGCCGGACCCGTCCGGAGGCGGCAAGATGCCTTGCACCCCTTCTCTCAGCTATCTTTACTAGCGATAGCTCCTAAAAACCGCACCTAGACGGCTTGTTAACGCAGACAATCTGGTACGGAATCGTACATTTTGTTCAGTTTTCACTCTGTCTTCTTGCGTGTTTCATCTTTCCAGCACGCTACGTGTAATTGGCACGTCTGGTTGCCGGAACCTTACTAGGATCTCATGATCCCCAGACTTTCTTGATAAGATTTCAAGCCCAGTCTATAATATGGTTATTCTAGATGGAATTCCCATTATCAAGACACCTTCCATGGAGGCCTACGGCCACCTGGGACTGTCCGATGCTACGGCAACCAGCCGGGCGGGTTACACGAGGCATGCGTCTGTCTCCTTTCACCCACCCTTCTGTGCATCACAATTAATTTAAGTTAATATTAACTTGTTAATAATTAACTTTATATACGAGCCATATTATGACTCTACAATACTCATCGTCTCTTTCCTTTACAGGAGGAGTACGTCAGGTGTGACCACGACTTCTGCGCGGTCCGTCGGCCACACTTCTATGGACACACGGCGTGTAGGACACACGCCCCTTGTGCTCACAAGAGAGGGGATCTCAAATACTGGGGCCCCACCACCTGTTCGGTCTGCCAAGAATGCTTACAGAAAGCATTCTATGATTCTCCCTCAGCGAAGATTCGGGACACTGCTCGGGACAACCTACGCAAGTGGGTACGTGGCTTTCAGAAGAACGCCACTGGACCATACCTAGCCACAGAAGAAATGAGGTCTTTGCTGTTCCCAAAGGCCTCTCCAGACTCAGTGGTCCCAGTCGAACAGATCCCCGTAGTCCAGATTACAGTGGAACCTGATGTTGTCATGGCTCAGTCCATGAATGATTATCACCTGGATTCAGAACATGATGAACGCATGTCAGAGATCTCGGAGGACACCGAGAAAACCCTTATGGCCCAGGGTAAAGGGGAGGATGATGAAGAAGAGGACCGGGTTGTGTATACCGAGTCCGATAAGGAGGATGCCCCTCCCTCCATCCCCCCTCCTACTCCTACACCGACGGAAGTGTCTCTCCCATCTACGTCCTCCACCACGACTCCTCTACCTACGGCACAGGATATGATTCGGCTCATTGAATCCGTGATGGAGCAGAAGCTCCAAGAAACTCACCAGATCATTCGGTCGATGGGAGGTTCCAAGGAATCTCGCAAAATCTCCATCAAGGACCTCCCCACATGCTCGAGCGACAATCCGTGGCGATTCGCCGAGCATATGGTCATCGCTGACGACAAGATCTTCGTCAGCGATAAGATCGGTTCCATACCCCTGGAAGAAGTGGAGTTCTTCCCCCGCTTTGAGGCGTATCCGGACTGTTACGTCCGTCTACGTTCAGAACCATCCTCAAAGGAAGAGACCGAACCGAAGGAGAAAATAGTGTTCGATCTCTCGAAGGCCCAGGCTATGCTTGCCAAAGCGCTTAAGAGCAGAGGCTTTACCTGCTCTGGACTTCCGGCTCTGAGCAAGAAGTACCTCACCTACGTTGCGCCGATGAAGTGGTGATACCCTTCACGGAAAAGGCCTTCGCTGCCTGCTTTAAGGCTGTAGAAGAAGGGAAATCCTGCCCTGCATTGGAGGAATGCACACCTTTCTCCGCAGTCACCCCGCCCGACACCAAACACTGAAAGGATGTGCAACACACCTTCGTGGTGGGCAAACTAGATCCTGACGTTGCTGGACGTCAGTTTAATGAGGACCTCCCCAAGCTAAACGATCACCTCCTTCGTAGGGAACAGGAAACGAAGGAGAGGCTGGCAACATCTCTCACTCTCCAGGTCCAGATGGACGTAATGGCTGGCGACACCAGAGTCCCTGACCATTACATGGTCCTTGCCAAATCTCATATGGCAACCTTAGTCAAGGATCTGTACTGTACCACTTCATGCGAGCTCGTAGAGCCTGCAGAGAATTCGTGTTCTCCAGTGCCACTGTCAGACACGAACCCCGGAAACTGATTTCCTCCAACATCTGGGGCAAGTACCTCTTCCCGTCTGATCTAGTGAAAGAGATCACAGACAAAGCCGCATCTGAGAACAGGAACCTTCTCAACAAATGGGGCATGTCTAGGAAGAGAAAGCCCTCTCAGGATGACGGTCCTCAGCCTAAGAGGAAGCAGTCGAAGCATAGACCCCAGCAACGTCAGCACAGACGTCAGTTTCCGGCACCCGCTACTCCCCAAGTGGCCGCTCAGCCGCCACAGACCTTTCAGTTGGTCCCACAGCCGGTTTTGTCCTCATCACCGGCCTTCAACCCCGCCTTCGAGCAGCACTCCACTACCTTTCGTCCCAAAGGTAGAAGCTCAGGCAGGGGTTCCGGCAGAGATTCCTCTCGCCGGCCCTCCAGAGGCAGAGGAGGACAGGGAGCTAGCGGCCGAGGCAGCAAGTCCTCGGGACCCCAGAAGCAATGAAGTGCTTCCGGTGGGAGGAAGACTCCGCCACTTCCAGGATCGTTGGACCTTCGAATCCTGGGCACACAGCATCATCAAGAAAGGTCTAGGCTGGAGCTTGGCGCAACCACCCCCAACCTTCCAGCAATTCTTCCAACGTTCAACCCCCCTCCTGGAAGAATATGTGCTAGACCTCTTGAACAAGAAGGTGATAAGAAGGGTGAAGTCCACAAGGTTCCAAGGGAGACTGTTTTGTGTCCCCAAGAAAGACTCAGACAGACTCAGAGTCATTCTGGACTTATCCCTCCTCAACGTATTCATATCGAACAACAAGTTCAAGATGCTGACTCTTCAACAGATCAGAACCCTCCTGCCTCGAGGGTCTTTCACGGTCTCGATAGACCTGGCGGACGCATTCTGGCACATACCAATGAACCATCACACTTCCTCCTACCTTGGATTCCGACTCCAACGGAAAAGCTATGCCTTCCGGGCCATGCCCTTCGGACTCAACGTGGCCCCTCGGATATTCACAAAGCTAGCGGACGCAGTAGTACAACAGCTCCGCATCCGAAACGTCCAGGTGATGGCCTACCTCGACGACTGGCTAGTGTGGGCGCCCTCGCCCGAGGATTGTATAGAATCCTGCAGAAAAGTTACCCAGTTTCTCGAACACCTGGGATTCCAGATACACGCGAAAAAGTCTCGCCTATCTCCAGCTCAGAAGTTCCAATGGTTAGGCATCCACTGGAATCTTCAGTCACACCGCCTTTCCATTCCAACAAAGAAAAGGAAGGAAATAGCAGGGTCTGTCAAGCGACTGTTAAAATCCAAACGGATCTCAAGACGCCAGCAGGAACAAGTTCTAGGCTCTCTACAGTTCGCCTCGATCACAAACCCAGTGCTTCGTGCACAGCTAAAGGATGCAGCGGGAGTCTGGAGACGTTCCGCATCCATCGCTCGAAGAGACCTCAAGAGACGGCTCCCAAGCAGACTTCGACTTCTTCTAAAGCCGTGGTCAGAAGCGAGGGCCCTAAAAAGGTCCCTTCCTCTCCAACACCCACCTCCATCTCTCAACATCCATACGGACGCTTCGTTGGAGGGTTGGGGAGGTCACTCCCACCAAAAACAGGCTCAAGGCACTTGGTCTCCCCTATTCAAGACGTTTCACATCAACATCTTGGAGGCCATGGCGGTTCTTCTGACGCTGAAGAAACTCTCCCCGCCCCGTCGATACACATTCGCCTGACCCTGGACAGCTCTGTGGTAGTGCGTTGTCTCAATCGCCAGGGCTCAAGATCACCCAAGATAAATCAGGTGCTCCTGACAATCTTCCGTCTGGCAGAAAGGAAGAAATGGCACCTGTCTGCAGTTCACCTACAAGGATTCCGCAATGTGACAGCGGACGCTCTATCTCGGACAAACCCGATAGAGTCGGAATGGTCTCTAGACGCAAGATCATTCGCCTTCATCTCTCACCGAGTCCCAGAACTCCAGATCGACCTCTTCGCAACGAGCGACAACCATCAACTTCCTCGATATGTAGCGCCGTACGAGGACCCCAAAGCGGAAGCGGTGGACGCCATGACCTTGGATTGGAACAGATGGGCCAAGATTTACCTGTTCCCTCCCACCAATCTTCTGCTGAAAGTCCTCTCCAAATTGAGAACCTTCAAAGGGACAGCAGCTCTAGTGGCTCCCAAGTGGCCCCGCAGCAACTGGTACCCCTTGATCCTGGAGATGCAGCCAACGCTGATCCCCCTCCCGGACCCAGTTCTCTCCCAGCAAATACAGAAGTCGACTGTCTTCGCTTCATCATCGAAAATCAAGGACCTTCATCTCATGATTTTCTCACCCTAGCCGCTAAGAAAAGGTTTGGGATTTCGAAGAAGAGTCTAGACTTCCTCGAGGAATACAAGACCGAATCCACGAGAAGGCAATACGAATCGTCTTGGAGGAAATGGGTCTCCTTCGTCAAGGCAAAGAACCCCTCGAAAATCACTATAGATTTTTGCATGTCCTTCTTCATTCACCTTCATGGACAAGGCTTGGCAGCCAACACGATTTCTACTTGCAAATCGGCCTTGACCAGACCTTTGTCATACGCCTTCCAAATAGATCTGTCTAGCGACATCTTCAACAAACTACCGAAGGCCTGTGCCCGTTTACGACCGGCACCCCCTCCGAGACCAATCACTTGGTCTCTAGACAAAGTTCTCCACTTCGCCTCCAACTTGGACAATGATTCATGCCCTCTTAAGGACCTGACTCAGAAAGTTATATTTCTCTTCGCTCTAGCTTCGGGAGCCCGAGTCAGCGAAATGGTGGCACTATCTAGAGAAGAGGGACATATCGTTTTCAACGATTCAGGAGACCTCTCCCTCTTCCCTGATCCGACGTTTCTCGCAAAGAACGAATTACCTACCAAACGATGGGGCCCGTGGAGGATATGCCCCTTGAAGGAAGATGCCTCTCTATGTCCAGTAGAGAGCCTTAAGGTCTATCTTCATAGAACTTCAAACTTTGGTGGAGGCCAACTCTTCAAAGGAGAAACATCGGGCAGCGACTTGTCACTGAAACAATTGAGAGCAAAAATCACCTACTTCATTCGCAGAGCGGATCCTGACAGTACACCCGCTGGTCATGATCCTAGGAAAGTCGCTTCGTCTCTGAATCTCTTTCAGAGTATGAATTTCGAAAGCCTCAAGAACTATACAGGCTGGAAATCCTCGCGTGTTTTCTTTAAACATTATGCGAAACAAGTGCACGAAGTGAAACATTTTGTGGTAGCCGCAGGTAGTGTTATGAAACCTGCTCTGAACTCTGCTTAGAACAGTGAGTTATTAGGGACTCTAACTCGTCGGGTGCCTATGTTGACCCTCAAGTGATACGTAGTGAAGCAGAAACCACCTTGTGTTTTCTTTAACTGTTCTTACCTCAGGTGAAATGTCATAGTAGATTACCACATGAGTGCTACATGCCACGTGCATGACGTGTGTTACATAAAGACTAACGTTCCGTAGAACGAGTGCCTACTAATACTTGATTCTTCCCTTTCAGACTCAAGAGCACGCCTTTATGACTATGTACATTTTTATCAATGTA
>NC_090742.1:49401195-49438695 GCF_036898095.1 Palaemon carinicauda
TCGAGGGGGGTGAGCGGGTGCATTGTCCCAACAAAGCAAGCACTTTAAAGGCAAATTCCTCTCATGAAGGTACTTCTTGACAGCAGGGCCGAAAACTACGTTTACCCATTCCACAAAGATATGCCTAGTAACCCAAGCCTTAGAATTAGAACGCCATAGAACATGTAGCAGGACTTTATTAATTGTATGTGCTTTAAATGCCCTAGGGTTTTCGGAATGGTAAACTAAAAAAGGGTTAATTTTGCAGTCCCCGCTCTCGTTGGTACAAAGCGCAAGAGTCAACCGATCCTTCATTGGCTTATGTCCAGGCATTTTCTTCTCTTCGGCGGTAATGTACGTTCGACTAGGCATCTTTTTCCAAAACAGACCGGTTTAATCACAGTTAAACACCAGCTGCTCTACGTAGCCTTCCTCCGCCACGATGATTTCGAACTTTTTAACAAAGTCTTTAGCAGCCTTGGTGTCCGAACTCGAAGCTTCTCCATGCCGAACAACTGAATGAATCCCGGTCCGTTTCCTAAATTTCTCGAACCAACCTCGAGACGCCTTGAATTCCTCCATCGTAGGATCGGCTGAACTCTCCCCCGCGTCACCCCCAGAGCCCGCCGCCTTCAAGTCACTGTAGATAGCGCTGGCCTTCTCACAAATGATCGTTTCAGTGATCGTATCGCCAACAAGCTCCTTGTCCTTGATCCATATTAACAAAAGGCATTCCATTTCTTCAAGGGTAGGGCTACGACGTTTGGAAATAATCGTGATCAGCCATTAAGGCTGCCTTCTGTTTTATGATCGTCGAGATGGTAGACATATTCTGGCCATATTGTTTAGCCAGATTGCTAACACATACACCTCTCTCATGCTTTTCTATTACTTGCTTTCGTTCTAATGAAAGCATTGACTTCTTCCTTTTCTCACCACTATTACTACTTCCTGAACCGAAACTAAGCTTTTTAGGACCCATGATTACGAAACACAGAAAATAACACGTGAAAAAGGAAGATAAAAAATACTGTTAATATCTGAGCGAATAGAGAACAACCACACGATGCGCACAAGATGAGAGGACTGATCAAGGTGACGCTTGACTGGCATCCCTTCGATGTACCTCCGTCTAGCGGCGTCAACAACAAACCACGGTTGACGCTTACGAGAAAATTCCACACGTACGCGTATTATTTACTTCGTATGTTGGAGCAACACTTCGGGTGTCGAGACAGAAATTTGGACGAATTTTACTTCGGATGTTGGAAAATTCGTATGTTAGAATATTCGTATGTAGATGTTCCACTGTATTATGTTTGATTACATTTGTTTGTGTTGTGATTAATCAAGAATGTTAGGATTCAGAAAACTAGTGATTATGATTACTTTTAGTTGGTTTAGATAAATATTAGTTTGATTTTGCATAAAATTTGACTGTTGAATATGGGTATTACAGTTGATCTATAAAATAGTATTTAGTTCAGTTTAATATAATATTAAAGGTAAAACTGTGATTGTATGTGTGAAGATAGTAAATAAAGTAAAGTACAGAAGTGTGTTTGATTCTGATCCACAGTAATCCTCAAGTCTACAGCAACCTAAGGAAACTGATGAAAAGTAAAGGCAGATAAGAATGTTCTACGGGACAAAGTATTAATGTAGTAAATCTCAGGTACCACCTAAAGAGCACCATGCAAGGCACGTACAAGGTAACATCTACCCACTGGGACATTCTACACTACAGATTATTATGTATCACTATTAGTAGGCTACATTGTTTGATCAACAACAATTTGTAGCATAGGAACTTACGATTGTATATTTAATTTTCCTGCAAGGAATTAAAACTGAAAATCCACCTTAAAGCAACTATACAAAAACTATATCATCAAACAAACTCTATGTTACCTCTTGTAGCATTTACAGAAAACAAAGCTGTTGCACGGAAAGCAGCTTTAAGATATCTTGAATCTCCAGAGTGGTGAGCAGCTCGTACTAACAAGGACATTGCCTGACCTTGAGCCATTGCTGAATACCAACCAGCTTCTAGTTCCAAAACACCATTAATAACCTAGGCAATTAAAATAATTATCAGTATACACTTTATGCAAAATATTTTGCTGTTAATCAAATTTATAATCTTTTATAATGAGAGAACATCTTTTAAAACAAAGCGTATACATAAAAAGAAACTTATATACAACAATATTTACAGAGTACTGCTGTTCAGAAACTGGTCAATAAACTAAATGCATAATGCATTCCAAATTACCTTTCTAGGAACTGGTATGGACCAGCCTCCCTGCTCATCTTGATGGCTTAGTAACCAATTTGCTGCATCATAAAAATGTAGCAGATGTTCCGCTGATGATAGTGTCATATTCTTTAAACTTCCTTCACCATTCAAGGAAATTGATACCACTTTCAATTTGGATTTTGACACCTAGAAAACAAAGAGATTAAGCATAAAAACATAATTATTTCTATGAAACTTCCCTGATGTTCATATTGTTTCTCTTGAGGCTGTTTAAATAAACATTTCCTGTTTTCTCTTGCAAAATACCTACCCCTCTAAGAACCATCTCATCATCTGTGGGTCGATGGCAACTACTGCTATGCTATGTGTCAATACAATTACCTACTAAGAAGGAAAAAAAATGAATACTATAAAAGAAAGATCCGTGAAGCAGCAAGAGACATGAATAAGTTATACCGTCTCCTAAATGGTATCATGGGAAATGTAAACGAAAACAAGCTACCCGATGGATACTAGCAATAATTTTCAAGTATTTCTTAAAATCAAAATTTAAAAAGTAACCAAGTTATTTGTAAATATTCAATATCAGATCAATGATACACATGACACACAGACAAAATTAATGAGATTTAACAACATAACACAAGACATTACCAGGATTATCAAGAGAGCAAAGAAAAAAACTGCGCGATCGATCCTATGCCAATATTTTCTAGTCTAGCCGAGATAATAATGAGAATAGCAAATACAAGCATTGAAGAATGTAAGTTTCCCAAATCTGAGAAAATGGCTATAGTCACACCAGTTCTGAAAAGTGCTCTGGACTACCAGGAATTAAGCTCATGTAGACCTATTTCGAATCTATTCTTTTTTTTCAAAAATGCTTGAATACGTAGTTCTTGAACAACTAGTCAGTCACTTAAAAGCTTTGCCTGACAACCAATCTGCTTACAGAAAACTATACTCTAAGGAGACAGCCATATGCTCTGTTGTAAATTATATGCTTTTGATACAGCTGTGCATGAACTGTTACTAAATGATCTATGGTGCATCGGCGTTGAAGATCAAGCTTTCAAATACCTAAAAGACTACTTGGTTGGTAGATATTATTGTGTGCAAATTGGAAACTCTTATTTATGTACCAACGGTGTGTCACACGATCGTACATAGTTCATTTTGTGTATATATTATGCTTGTATCTTCGCTCTTCCCTCGCACTAAAAAAACTAGAATAAACATGTCTGCTTTTCTCATCTGTAACAGCGTCTGTTTTTGAACATGAAATTTCTTGTTGCTTTAAGCTTTTGTATATAGAGGAGAGTGTTCTGTAATAAACTCGCTCAGTTGCTTTCATACTGTCTTTGAGTCACAACCTTCTCTCAGCCTGTCACACTGGTGACCCCGGAAGTCGACGAGCTCCTCCCGCCTTCCACCCTCCCTCGCCCTTCCATCCTTGGTACTATGGCGGACTCTACGGAAGTTATTGCTGCGACTCCCCCATTGAAACTTTCATCATTCGCCAGCAGAGAGGCATTCGCTTGGTTTCAGCGTGCAGAAGTCCAGTTTCGCATCAAGGGCATGACTCGCTCAACCACCAAAGCAGATTATGTTCTCACGGCGATACCAAAGGACACCTTCCTGTAAATATCCGACTGGCTTTGTGAACAAGGAGACACCCCAATAGCGTATGACGCCCTCAAAGCATATCTTCTGCAGCAGTACTCACTGTCGCCAGCCGCCCGTATAGCTAAGCTTTTTCAGCTCTCGCAACAACCGTTGGGGGACCAAAGGGCTTCGCTCGCCCTCAGGGAAATGACCAGTATCGCTTGCCTGCAACCTGCCGCAGACGGCTCTCCTCATGAAGTGAACCTACTCCGTGCCCTTTGGATACGCCATTTACCCGGACCTATACGTGCTGCCATACCCGATGTCGATAGTTTACCCATAAAGGACTTGATGACCAAAGCAGACGCCTTTATGGACAGCTACTTCAAGACCTTCATCAACGCCTCCACCCCTGACGAAGAGGACGCCTATTCAACGTCAACCAAAGCTGACGTGAATGCCGTAGGACATACACGCCTACCCCGTGACGTGCCGAAGCGGCGACAAAGCCACCCACCACCCACCACTCGCTCGCGCCTCAACCAACGACTTCTAAAGCCACTTACTACCTCCCATCCGCTGCAGTTTTGCTACTACCACTTCAGATTCGGGGCGACTACGAAGAAATGTGCCAAGGATTGTCAGTGGCCAAAAAACGTGTAAGTAGGCCATCGCTCGTGGTGGTGGCCTCCCGTGTTTCTAATCTTTTCTTTTTACATGATGTAGGAACGGGCACGCGATTTTTGGTAGACACGGGTACTTGTCGTTCTCTTTTGCCAAGGGAACTCTTCAGGACACTACGTAGTCTGTCTACGTCTGCCGACGTCCGCTTGGTAGCTGCAAACGGATCTGCGATACCCACCTACGGTTACGAGAACCTCACATTATCGTTTGGAAACGGTAAATTTAATTGGAAGTTTCTCGTTGCTGACATCACATTGCCAATCGTCGGTGCGGATTTCCTCTCATTTCCACCTTCTGGTCAATGTCGCCCACCGACGATTGGTCAACGCAGACTCGTACTTGTCGACACCTCTTCAACCCGCCCCCTCCAACCTCGCTCTCCACATCAGCGCACCCAAGGATGCCTACACCCACCTCCTCACGTCATACCCGGAAATTTTCTGTCCAGAACTTTGCCAAACGCCCACGGCTCCTGCCAAGCACGGTATTTATCACCATATCAAGACGACGGGACCCCCAGTCTTTGCAAAATTCAGACGTCTGGCACCGGAATGATTGGCAGCCGCCAAACAGACGTTCGCTGAAATGGAGGAAATGGGCCTTTGCCAAAAGGCCTCCAGCCCATGGTCGTCACCCTTACACATCGTTCTGAAGAAAGAAGGCTCCCTCCGTCCGTGCGGGGATTACAGGTGCCTGAACATGCAAACAGAACTGAATCACTACCCCCTCCGAAACATTGCCGACGTGACCTCCTACCTGCACAAAGCGAATGTTTTCTCTACGCTTGACCTCCTGAAGGGGTATTATCAGATGCCTATGAACCCAGAAGACATTCCCAAGACCGCCATCACCACTCCGTTTGGTACATACATCTTCAATTACTCCTGTTTTGGCCTTCGTAATGCTGGGGCCACGTTTCAACGTCTCATGGATGGAATCTTAGGGGACCTCCCCTTCTGTGTATGTTATGTGGATGACATACTTGTGTTCTCCTCCTCAAAAGAGGAACACCTCCGTCACCTGCGCATCGTGCTCGACTGCCTGCAACAAAACGGCCTCGTAGTCCGGTACGACAAGTGTACCTTTGGCGTCAACGAAGTGTCGTTCTTAGGGCACCGCATCACTCCTGAAGGAGTCCATCCCCTCCTTGAGAAGGTAGCAGCCGTTCATGACCGCGTCCTCGACCGTCAAAGCTCTGTAGGAATTCTTGGGCATGATCAACTATTATCATCGTTTTCTGCCAGCCATTGCCTCCATTCTTGCTCCCCTCTACGCCTCCCTCAAGGGCAAGCCAAAGGACCTAAAGTGGGGTCCCTTTTAAGAAGTGGCCTTCTGCAATGCAAAGAAGGCCCTATCAACTGCTGTGGCTCTCACTTTTCCTATCCCACATGCCCCTCTCCTTCTCTCCACCGATGCCAGCGACGTCGCTATTGGTGCACTACTCGAACAGGTGGTCAATGGCTCGCCCCGCCCATTGGCCTTCTTCAGTAGAAAACTGTCCAAGGAAGAATCGGGTTATTCTACCTTCGATTGCGAATTGCTGGCGATGCACTTGGCTGTCCGTCACTTTCGCCATTTCTTAGAAGGTACACCCTTCGTCATTCGCACAGACCACATGCCTCTGGTGCACGCCTTCACTCGACAGTCTGACGCCTGGTCTGCCCGGCAATGCCGACATCTCTTCGCTGTGGCTGAATACAATTGCACCCTCCAATACGTCACTGGGAAAATGAATCCCGTTGCAGATGCCCTGTCAAGAAACAAGTTGGCTGCCGTTCAACTGGGATTGGATTACAACGGCCTGGCTGAAGCCCAACGACAGGATCCAGAGTATCAAACATGTAGGACATCCTGCACGTCCCTCCGTTGGGAAGACTTCCCCCTCGAAGACTCCAACACCATCCTCCTCTGTGATGTCAGTACTGGTAGACCGCGACCTTGGATTCAAGCTCCCATGCACCGGCAGGTGTTTGATTTCCTTCACAGCCTTTCACATCCCTTGTGCCGTTCTACTGCACAGCTGCTGGAGACGAAATTCATTTGGCACGGCATTTCTAAGGATGCTAAGGATTGGGTCCGCGCCTCTACTTTTTGCCAAACTTCCAAAGTACATCAACACACGGATTCAGGAGTGGGCACCTTTCCTCAACCTCAGCGTCGTTTCGCACACATTCACGTCGAAATTGTAGGCCCCCTACCCACATCACAAGGACATCGTTACCTGTTTACCATCATCGACCGCTCCACTCGTTGGCCTGAAGCCATTCCCATGGAAACTGCGACGTCTGCCTCATGTACATCTGCCTTACTCTCAGGATGGATTGCAAGATTTGGTATCCCTAAGCATATTACTTCTGATAGGAGAACCACTTTCACCTCTCAATTGTGGACATCATTAGCGAACCTCCTGGGCATCACCCTACATCAGACAACGGCCTACAACCCCGCTGCCAATGGAATGGTTGAATGTTTTCATCGCACCCTCAAAGTAGCTTTGATGTCCCACTGCAAGGATTCCAACTGGTTTGCTCAGCTTCCCTGGGTCCTCCTGGGACTAAGGACCACTCCTAAAGACGCCCTCGATGTCTCGGCAGCTGAAATGGTGTATGGTCGTCCCTGCCAATTTTTTTCCTTCTACAACCTCCGACGACAATCTCCAGCGCATACGTCACGTCGTGGGAAAATTTACTCCATGCCGCCAGACTTACAAGCCCCCAGCGAAGCATCAAATACCAACAGACTTGCACTCTGCAACGCATGTCTTCCTGGGCAACGAAACTAACAAGCCACCGCTAATGCCCCCTTACACGGGCCCTTTCCTTGTGATCCGACGCAGTCCGAAAGCATTCCTACTAAACATTCGTGGCAAAGAAGACTGGGTCTCCATTGATCGTCTACAAACTGCTTATCTCCTGCCAGATGACCCGCCTACAGTTCGCCTCTCTCGATCAGGGCGCCCTATTTAACATGTACAGTACGTATGTTATTTTTAGGGGGGGGGGGAGCAATGTACCAATCGTGTGTCACACGATCGTACATAGTTCATTTTGTGTATATATTATACTTGTATCTTCGCTCTTCCCTCACACTAAAAAGAACTAGAATAAACATGTCTGATTTTCTCATCTGTAACAGTGTCTGTTTATGAACATGAAATTTCTTGTTGCTTTGAGCTTTTGTATATAAAGGAGAGTGTTCTATAATAAACTCACTCAGTTGCTTTCATACTGTCTTTGAGTCACAACCTCCTCTTGGCCGGTCACATTCATCACATGAACCTTTAAACAGAGGGATACCCCAGGAGAGTGTACCTGGCCCAACCTTATTTTGCATCTACACTATTGGTCTATCGAAAATGCTGCAAAGGAATTGTGTGAAGTTCAACCTATTTCCAGATGACACACAATTTTACTTCTCCATAAATGATATAGATAACACTACTGAAACTCTAAATCAAATTATTGATAGTGTTAGAGAATGGATGGTTGGAAAGAGAAACAGCATGAGAAGCTTAGGTGATATTCAAATGAACATGAATAATGACTCAGGGCCAATATCTAGTAAAGTTCGTGATCTAGGTGTATTTCTCGACTGTAACTTGTCTCTCCATGCCCAAATAAATAATGTAGTAAAAACGGCTGGTTATCATCTAAGAAATATTGCTTTCATAAAAAAGTACCTGGATGAAAATTCTGTAAAGAAACTGGTAATAAACTGTGTTATTACCAGGATTGACTACTTACAATTTACCAAAAGTACAACTTAAGAAATTACAAAACATAATAAACAGAGGAGCAAGACCAATAAAAGATGTTCCACCCGAAGAAAGGATCACTCCTATACCAATTGATTTACACTGGCTGCCGATTACCGTGAGAATTGAATTTAAGATATGTACAATAACCCATCAAGTTATCAGAACCGGTCATCCAAAATTCTTAAGAGAATCGTGGCGTCATAAAAATAGTTACAGATGGTTTCAAACTATTGAAACCTAGATATATGTCTACTGTAAGCTCAAGAGTCTTTAAATATACGGCCCCGAGACCAAACAATAAGCTCCCACGAGACATCCAAATGATTGAAGACATTAAGGCTTTCAAGGGGAAACTGAAGACTTCCTTATTTCGTGAGTCGTATGACAGTGACGATTTAACAGTAAGGGCAATACGTGATGTGAAATGTTGAATACTCTGAACCAACAAGATATATCGATAGTGGAGGTCCTGTAGAGAGTGGGGTTTCCCTGCAGTATGGGACCGGAAAAGAAGCCCTCAAAGTAAGGTAAAGTAAGTAAAAGTAACTACCAAGTCTTAGATAATGATACATGAAAGTTCTCTTTTGCCTTCCAGTTCTTTCATAAGTTGTTATATAAGCGCACATCTATACTGTATTTCAAACCATGATTCAAATTAAGTTTTAAGTATTTTACTTTTAATTGGGGATGTCTTCTGGAATTGCAATGAATGCTAGTGACAGTGGTTCTTAAAAGAAATAAATCACAAAGTGTTTACAATTATTCCTGGTTTTATGAAAAATACTAGCTACAGGATTATTTTGTTTTAACCCTGGATAGGTACGGTCCTCGGACACCCCTTTAAGGGTATACTCGGACGCGAACGACCCCGACGCCAAAAAAAATTCTTGAAAAATCAGTTTTTGCAGTAACCTCCTTTTTTCTTTTGCCAAAAAAAACTTCAATGAATGCTTAAAACAACTGTAAAGATAAATACTACTTATCTGCAGAAAAACTATTTATTATAAATATTTTAAAAAATTAAGTAGAAAAAAAAAGACCTGACATAAAAATTCATAAAAAAAAAGTTTATACATATATACACAAATCCTTTTAGGAATTGATTCTTGAATGTTTAGGACACATCTTGATGTATTTTGGATGAAGTCAGACCCATGGAGGTGAAGATCTGAAATGAGAAAAAAAGGGTAACTTTTTTTGGCCAAAAAAAATTGTCCAAATTTCATGAATTTTTTTGGGTACCCAAATGAAATAGGAAGTGGCTAATTTTTTTAGGGAATAAACATATGTTATCCTAAAATAGAAATATGTAAAAAAATCTTCATTATTTTGTAAATTACATTTATATCAGGGGCCATATCTAAAGGTAATTTTTTGAGTACTTGGAAATTTCGTAAAAAAATACATATATTTAATATATAATATGATATTTATGCAGGTAAAAATATACAATAATATCACAAATTCTATAGGGAACAAGAATATATATAGATAGGGCAGCTTACGCTTCGGATATGTCCACAAAATGGCCGCCAACCACACTGACTCAGACTCCCTAATCTGCCACTTGAAATGTAGGAAGGGTATGTCAATTTCAAGGTGTTATTTACTAATCTAATTATTATTGGATATGCATAAAAATTGTATGGTGGGTTGCTGGATAATTGTCGATTATTTTACGACTATAAAATTAAAATTCTGACCCAAAAAATTTTTTTTGAAGGGAAATAAAATCGAAAAAAAAAATGTAAAACAATATTTTAGCTAAAAAAATTTGATGATATTCAATAAAAAAATAAAGTAAACAAAATTTTCCGACAAATAAACATCTAGAGGAATCATTACTCTGTGATAGTTCCTTAGTACGTAGTAATTTTGAAAGAATTGGGAAAAAACGAAAAAATGGCAATCACCCGAAAATCGAACACATACCTATATATACGCCATATCTGGCTAAAAAAAAGATAGGCATGGGTAGCCAGATCATCTAGAAACACTTTCCAACACTATAAAAATATAAGTTTTGCGACACTACTTGCCAATTCCTTACGGTAACATGACTAAGCAAAAAAATGCAAAACAAATAAAAAGGGGCACTCGTGGAAAAATGGCCATTCTAATATACGGCTTTTCAGAAAAAAAAAATTTCAGCCACGTGCTAGGCAAACCATCAAGGCATATTTTCCGACAAATAAACATATAAATGAAATATTACTCTGTGATAGTTCCTTAGTACGTAGTAATTTTGAAAGAAATGGGAAAAAACGAAAAATGGCAATCACAGAAAAATCGAACACATACTTATATATACGCCATATCTGGCTAAAAAAAAAATAGGCATGGGTAGCCAGATCATCTAGAAACACTTTCCAACACTATAGAAATATAAGTTTTGCGACACTACTTGCCAATTCCTTACGGTAACATGACTAAGCAAAAAAATGCAAAACAAATAAAAAGGGGCACTCGCGGAAAAATGCCCAACATTCTAATATACGGCATCTCAGATAAAAAAAAAAGACATGCACGTGTTAGCCCAACCATCAAGGCACACTTTCTAACACATAAACATGAAAAAAAAAATCAATAATATACGGCAATTCCTTACTACGTAGTAAATTTTTACAAATATTGAAAAAAAACAGAAATTGGCAACCGCAGTTAAATACCCAATATACCAATAACTACGTCGTATCTGACAAAAACAAAATCACGCATGGGTAGCCAGATCATCTAGACACACTTTCCAACATTAAAAAATCAAAAGTTTTACGACACTATTTCGCAATATTTTATGGAAAAATGACTTGGCAAAAAAATTAAAAAAAATTAAAAAGGGACACTCGCGGTAAAATGCCCGACATTCTAATATACGACATCTCAGATAAAAAAAAAGACATGCACGTGTTAGCCCAACCATCAAGGCACCTTTTCTAACACATAAACATGAAAAAAAAATGAATAATATACGGCAATTCCTTACTACGTAGTAATTTTTACAAATATTGAAAAAAAAACAGAAATTGGTAACCGCAGTTAAATACCCAATATACCAATAACTACGTCGTATCTGACAAAAACAAAGTCATGCATGGGTAGCCAGATCATCTAGACACACTTTCCAACACTAAACAAGCAAAAGTTTTACGACACTATTTGGCAATATCTTACGGAAAAATGACTTGGCAAAAAAATGAAAAAAAATGAAAAAGGGGCACTCGCGGTAAAATGGTCCTCGTGGTGATGAACGAAATTTTAACTAAAAAAAAAAACATGCACATGGTAGCCAAACAATCCACCAAGACTTTCCACAACTGATAACCTATACAAGTTGCACCATTCTACGACAATTTCATAATACGTAATAACTTTGATAATTATGCAAACTACCTCAGAAGGGTAAACTCGGACGCGAACGACCCCGACGCGTCTCAGAAATCGGGGAAGGAGTACAGCTACAGCAATGCACATCTGGACACTACTAGAGCGTGTAGTGGAGACACCTCCTGCAGGTCGATCACCCACAAATTCAGTCACAGGGGTGAGTCACGTGAGAAAAACCTGTTTTTTTTTGACGCTCGGGGTCGCAAACGACCCACCGTACCTATCCAGGGTTAAAGTATGAAGGAAGGTTGCTCGCTTACTTACCTCCTTTTAGGAGTTATGTCAGCTTATATCTGACCACTTTGATTATTCGAACATAAAGTAAATCGACATTGAGTATTTGCTTTACTTGCATATAGTTCAGGAGAAAGTCCAGGAAAGATTAAGAATCCTATGCTAAATTCTGACATTTAACTCAGTGGTTTAAGTACATTATTCAGGGTACTGGAAATAATAACTTCTGATGGTGCATAGCACTGATGGTGTCATAGCCTCTACAGAGCATACTCCTGAGATTACTTCACTTTTATATTTTGTGCAATCCTTACTTATTTCTTGACACATTTCTGTTCTTTGAACCACTATCTTACAATATAGAAGTCTGAGCTGATAGTCTGGATCATACTTTCCCTCCAATTTTCTGAGGGAAGTGCTCAAGATCAAATAATTTATGCCTATATGTCCACAACTCCAATATTATCTAGTTTTTGAATGTCTTTTGACAAAGCGTCTTAATAGGTTTGCTGGAGGTAATCATCTGTTCAGTAGTTTGGAATTCAGTTTTCGTAAAGGCCTTCAAGCATGTGAAGCCTTTCTGACAATCCCCAATGCTGTAGAGAAATCCCTTGGTTGTGGTAAGGAAGTTTGTATGATTGGCCTAGATTTTAGTGCTGCCTTTGACCATGTTAATCATGAGCCCCTTGTTTTTAAACTCAAACAGTTGGGAGTGGGTGGGTCTTTTCTTAGCATTCATCATTATTAAATTTTATGTAACAGTTGCAAAGAGTTGTTGTTGATGAGCACCATAGTGAGTATAGAAATGTGATATCTGATGTTCCTCAGGGTAGTGTTCTTGGACCATTACTTTTTATTCTATATACAAAGGACATTTGGTTTGGACTAGAAAACAAGCTTGTTGCATATGCAGATGATGCTACATTCTTTCATCAATTCCATCTTCTGAACGTAGATCTGGGGTTGCTGAATCCCTTAATACAGATCTAGATAAAATTGGTGTATGGTGCAAATTATGGGGCATGAAGTTGAATCCTAACAAAACTCAAAGTATGATTGTGCGCAGGTTAACAACAGGGGTTCCCCAACATCCGCATCTCAGCATTGATAAAGTTTCTTCAACTTTGTATGACTCTTTAAAAAAATTTTAGTAGTGATTCTCGACAGTAAATTTACTTTTGAGAAACATTATGTCTGTGTCTTCTTCAATTGCACAAAAAATGACTTATTAAGAAAGTCTTTTAAGATTTACAGTGACCAATCTATTCTGAAAAAAGGTTTAATTCTTTCATTCTACCTTGTTTCAAGTATTGTTCTCCTGTCTGGTCTTCAGCTGCTGATTCACATCTTAATTTGTTGGACAGGAACTTACGATCTATCAAATTTCTTATCCCTAATCTAGATATTAATCTCTGACACCATCATTCAATTAATTCATTATGCATGTTGAATAAGAGTTTTCATGATTCTGATCATCCTTTACATACAGATCTTCCCGGACAGTTCCATCCTGTTCGTAATACTAGGTTTGCAGTTAATTTTGATAGTCAGGCCTTCTCCATCCTTAAGCTCAATATTACGCAATATTCTAGAAGTTTTAATCCAGCTGTGACCAAGTTGTGGAATGATCTTCCTATTAAGGTAGTTAAATCTGTAGAACTTCAGAAGTTTAAATTTGTAGCAAATATTTTCACGTTGAATAGGCTAACGTAAGTTTTTATAGTTTATATATTAGACATTTGTTTTCATGCTGTTATCTTTTTAAGATATCTTATATTAATTGTTCATTATTTCTCATATAGATTATTTCCTTATTTACTCTCCTCACTGGGCTATTTTCCCTGCTGGAGCCCTTGGGCTTATATCATCTTGCTTTTCTAACTAGGGTTGTAGCTCAGCTAGTAATAATAATAATAATAATAATAATAATAATAATAATAATAATAATAATAATAATAATAGTAATATTGATACCATTTCAAGTTAGACTGTCTCATTACTTTACTAGGAGATTGTATCCTTTGAAAGGAAAGAAAATGGGATTTTTTCATATATATATATATATATATATATATATATATATATATATATATATATATATATATATATATATATATATATATATATATATATATATATATATATTAAGAGTAAATGTTGATAAAACAAGCTTCTGGAGAAGAAGCAATATGAATTCCCAGTGAGTATGGGAATAGATAAAAAAATGATTAAAATTCTATTTATAAAACCTCTATAACCAAGTCATAAATATAAAAGAAAAGACTCCACCCATAATTCTGACCTTTTTAAACTGTTTGCGCAGTTGTGGAGAAGCAGCTGCACCTTTATGTACATCTATTAGAAGATTACGAGTGATTCGACGCCATCCCTGATGTTCCCCAAGTCCATAAAATATTTGATGATCCTGTGAGATTATAAAAAATTAATATCATTGCAATTACTTATTAAATTTAACTCTGTTTATTGATATATTTAAATACTATTGAACACATGGTCATCTACAAGAACATTTATGTTGTTGTAATTTTCCCATGTATCTTCATAACATTTTAAAGAAGTAGAAATCTAAAAACTTTAAATTAATGTAAATTAGAATATTCTCAATACTGTATACAAAACCACTGCCTTTTGATTATCATTATTCATAGCACACCCAAGCCATTAACAAACTAGTCAAGTGGTGAAACAAGAATTGGGTACATCCCGTCAGAGTTATTTAAATCCAAGACTAAAGTCCTGGAAAAAATAATATTTGGGGAAAAAAGGCACATAAGAAAAGTATTGGGAATGAATGGTACATACACAAGATATAGAATGTCATATTTTGAGGGACAGAGAGTTAAGGTGATCATGCGTCGTGTAGGTGGTAACTCACACTGATGATTGACTAGTGGCGGCAGAGAATCATGGACTGTGGGAGCCCTTGATTGAAGTGGTTGCTGGTATTCAGGACCAAGAGTCAAACACGTGAGTGACCAAATTATAGAGATTAATGTGAAATAATGCCTTCTAAATCAATTTGCCAATACTAGTATTTTGAAAAGATCGTAGGAATAATCTAGACAATGAGCTCTGTGGAAGAAAGAGGTCTAACTTCTTCTAGTATGCTCTTTGTTTAAATTCACTTGATTTCTCTAAACAGGCACTCATCTGAGCTGCTTATGCTTAAAAAAAAACCATTCTGAAACAACATCTGCCGGCCGGGCTCCTACAAAGGCAGCTAGATTGCCGCTTCGACCTTTCCCCAAATGGAAGCAAGGATCCGGGAAAGGTTGTGCCGGCCATGACGGCTGCCGGTGGGAGACCCATTACACCTTTGAGTATTCTTCAGTCCTCTCTTGGACTGCCATCCACAAACTCGGTAACTGGCAGTGCAGCTGGCAACAGATTTTGTGGCTGGATGGAAGCTAGAATGAATACATTCTTTCTTCTTCCATTTGAATCCTCATTCTGGAAAGAAGGCAGTAGAGACAGTAGTCCCTACAACCCTTATTATTGTACTAATCTGCAGTAATACGGTAGCCCTTCTATCCATTCTTTCTCTTTCTCTGTCGGCTAGTGCCACCAGGTACTAGCCTAACCGGTAGTATGCCAGCAGAACTACAGTATAAGACTATACAGTAGCCAGTACTCCTGCAGTATAGAAATACAGCAGTTAGAAAACTACAGTATATAATAAACAGTAGTATGATTTTCCAACATATTCTGTGTGTCGTTTCACAGTCCATTGTTGAGACCGCTAAGCAAATGTTGAAGTGAAGCATTCCTTCAACATTTTGATGTATCCAAGATCATCAGAACCTAAAATCTTTACCCTACAGTATTAATATTCACTTGTGGGAGAGTTAGTACTAGTATACACTGACTCCAGCTCTACTTATGAGAGCTATTCCACCCTATATTTCCCTAATAAGAAAATTTTAAAAAATATTAATATTGAGGGAGTTCACAGCAATTGCCTGGACAGGAAACACGAATATGTGTCTTTCCTATTTCCTTTCTAGCTTACTATCCTAGGCTATAATTATAATAGTAATGATTACTATTTACTACATGTGTATATTTATTAGTATGGTAAATTATCCCATGCTCATTTCACTCTTTTCTTCCTTACAGGAGGAGGGCAAGGTGAAATGTGCAGCCCTGTCCTGCAATCACAGAAGTAGGACCTTTTATGGCCACAATATGTGCAGGTCTTATGCTCCTCACTGCATTGTCTTTGGATCCCTGAGGTACTGGATCCCGTATTTTTAGCATATATTATTTCAGTAATATAAACAACCTAATACTCATTCACCCTTGTCTCCCTTATAGGAGGAGCTGATGGCGAAGTGTACAGGGGTGCTCCGCAACCACAAGAGTAAGAACTTTTGTGGGCATACGATGTACGGGTCTTATGCCCCTGCCGCATCGTATTTGGATCCCTGAGGTTCCGGGACCCGAAAGGTCACTCCAATCACTTGACCTTGCTGACCAACAGCTTTGTAAAAGACATCCCTGACACTATGGAGTCAAGGGATACAGCAAGGGAAACCCAACAAAGGTGAGTATGAGGCTTCCAGAAGAACTTTCAGGGACCTTACCTACCTGACAAATTTTGAAGTGCCTACTGTTTAGACATCAATAGGCACTACAAGGCTTAGACATCCACCAAGATCGGATGCCAGAGGGGTCCATTGACACCAGACAGGACTTACTGCAAGAAGGCCCTGTATAAGGAGTGGTTCAACCACCCATGGAGGAAGAAGGATCCGTTTCAACGATGACTGAGGTACCTCACCTCACTGTGCCGGCATATTAACTTATGCTGTCAACCTCTTCAACCCCAACTCCCCAACTGCCTAGACAGTTCGGCAGGAGCGAAACGCTCCTAGAGTCGATCCAGTAGATGCTGACACTGTTCCGGAAGGAACGAGAGGAGAATAAGCAAGATCCTAAAGAGAGGAAAGAGAGGTACAGGGAAGGAAACGCCCTGACGCTTCCAGGGGCTCCGATAAGCCCCTGAAAATATCTGACCTCCCTCACTGTTCCGAACCAACCCCTGGGGGTAGACGGAACACAAGCACAAGTTGTATAGGAAGCTTTATATCTCCTAGAAGTTGGGGCCCAATTACCTTGAAGAGCTTCAATTCTGGCCCAGCTTTCAGCGCACCTAGATTGCTTCATGAGACTACGAGATGAACCTACATCCCGCGAAGAGGCTATACCGAAGGAAGTCATTTTCCTCGAACATGACAAGGCCCAAGCCATCCTTACCAAGACCCAGAAAGGGGGCGGATATAACTCCAAAGTCTCAGCAGTGAACAAGAAGCATCCAACCGTCATTGCTCCTTCCTCATGAGCCTTCCTCCATTTCGGGGAAGACCCTAGACTGTGTTAGAAGAGTAGGCGAAGAGGGCACACCCTGCCCAATCCTAGAGAAAGGTCTCTAGCTATGCCCACCTGCGAGGAGAAGTGGAAAGAAGTACATCTAACCTTCTCCGTCTCGAAGTTGGATCCGGAGATAGCAGGTCAGGAGTTTACCGAGAAACCAACCATCCCTTGAGAAGGGAACAGGAGACGAAAGATAAGGACCAGTAGAGACTTATCGCCACCATGTCTCGTCAGAACCGCTTAAGAAATGAGTGGAGGCCTTTTGTAACGCCCCACCCTTGTGATGGATTTGTATGTTTTTTCTCAAGTCAAAAAAGGACTGGTAGAGACCATGTGTTTGCCGCATCAACGGTGAAACACGAACCCAGAAAACTGTATCTGGGGCACAGACCCTTTCCCACAGGAAATGGTCCAAGAGATCATTATCAAAGCCACCACGGAGAATGGGAACCTGCTCCAAAAGTGGGGCATGTCCTCAAAGAGGAAATCATCATTAGAACTGCACAATTTCTGACCGTGACCATGACCATGGTGCCTCAAATGACAGCCCAACCGCAAACCACACTCCAGATGGTCCCTCAACAGCTGGTAGCCAGTCACCCGTGTTTAATCCAAGCTTTGAAAGGCACTCGACCACCTTTTGGCCCTACAAAGGTAAGGGCCCAAAAAGAGGATCCTCTGGAAACTCGCCAGGGGTGGAGGAGGGCATGGTCAAGGAAACAAGTCATCCGGAACCTCTAAATAATGAGAGGTTCCAGGTAGGAGACGGACCTTTCATCTTTCGGGATCATTGGACCTTCGATCCCTGGTCCACAGCCAAATTATGATTGGACCTGGTTGGAAATGGAACAAAAATCCACCCCACTTTTCCAAAATTCTTCCAACACTCCACTCCCTCATTGGAAGAATATACCTCAGAACTCTTGAATAAGAAGGTAATGAGAAAAGCGATGTCCATCAAAATTCCAGGGAAGGCTGTTTTGTGTTCCCAAGAGAGACTCGGACAAACCCAGAGTCATTCTAGACTTGTCTCCACTCAACAAGTTCATTGAGAACAGCAAGTTCCGGATGCTTAAATTGCAACACATAAGGACCTTTCTACCATAAAAGGGGTGTACACAGTCTCAATAGACCTGGCAGATGCTTACTGGCACCTACCAGTCAGTCGCCACCTCTCCTTCTACCTAGGATTCAGGCTACAGAAGACAAAATTTGTCTTCACAGCCATGCCCTTTAGACTAAATATAGCCCCAAAGGTATTCCAAAGGAGTACAGGTAGTAACATACCTGGACGATTGGCGGGTGCGGGCAGCATCCAAGACTACTTGTCTGCAAGCGGCCGGAAAGGTGATCCAGTTCCTAGAACACCTGGGCCTCAAGACCGGTCGCTAGAAGTCTCTCTTTTCTCCAGCTCACAAGTTTCAATGGTTGTGAATCCATGGGAACTTACAGTTACAACACCTCTCCATTCTATTAAAGACGGGGAATAAAATAGCGTCATCTGTCAGGAGACTAATCCAACACAAGAGGATTTCAAAATGCCAACAGGAAAGACCACTGGGCTCTCTCCAGTTCGCAATAGTGAGAGATCCGGTGCTAAGAAGCACAGCCAAAGGATGCACCAGGAGTCTGGAGAAGATATGCATCAAACGCTCGAAGAGATTGACAAAGTTGACACCGACCCGATTACGCATGCTACTGAGGCCGTGATCAATGAATAAGAGCCTAGCACAGACAATTTTCTTGCAACCACCACAAACATCAGTGGCGATACACACAGAAGCCTCCCTGAAAGAACGGGGAGGCCATCCATATGAAAAGAAAGGGCAAGAAATTGATCATTCCAATTCAAAACTTTCACATCAACATCTTGGAGGCTATGACAGTCCTCCTGACGTTGAAGAGACTATCCCTTCGCAGAACAGTCCACATCAGATTGGCTCTCAACAACGAGGTGATAGTAATATGTCTAATCAACAAGGCTCGAGTTCACCTCACATCAACCATGTGATGTTAGCCATCCTCCGCCTGGCAAGGAAGAGCAGATGACATTATCAAGCAGTTCACCTTCAAGAATTCCGCGATGTGACGGCGGATGCTCTATCAAGGCAAAAGCCAATAGAGACAGAATGGTCCCTAGACGCAGACTCATTCTCCTTTATTCTTGATAAAAGTCCCGGAACTGCAGATTGACCTCTTGGCAACGAGCGACAACAGGAACTAGTGGCCCCTTACGAGAACCTTAAGCAGAAGCGATAGACTCATGACTTTCGACTGGAATGGATGGAATTGAATGTATCTGCTTCCACCAACCAATCTCCTGCTTAAAGTCCTCGACTAGCTAGTATCCTGCAAAGGAACAGCTCATGTAGTAGCCCCCAAATGGCCCAAAAACAATTGGTTACCTCTAATTCTAGAATTGAAACTGTAGCTGTTCCCTTTGCCGTACCCAGTTTGATCATATCTGGTGCAGAAGTCGGCTGTTACATTTCATCCCCGAGAACCAACAACCTGCATTTCAGGATTTTTTCGCCCTAACAACGAACAAAAGTTCGGGATCTCGGAGAATGTGACCGACTTCATTGTAGAGTACAAGTCAAAACCAACCAGGAGACCATGTGAATTGTCTTGGAAGAAAGGGGCACCCCTCGTGAAACAAGGTGACCAACAGAAATTTCAAAGGTTTCTGTCTCTGTTCTTCTTTCACTTACTTGAACGAGGCCTGACTTCCACTACGATATCCACGTGTAAGTCGGCCTTGACTAGACCTCTTCTATACGTCTTTGAGACGATCCTCATAAGCGAAACCTTTTTTAAGGTATCAAAGCATACACTAGACCCAAGCCGACAACCCCTCTAAAGCCCATTACATGGTCGTTGGTCAAAGTCTTACACTATGCTTTGAACCTAAACAATGAAGATTGTACTCTAAAGGAGCTAATACAGAAAGTAAATTTTCTGTTAGCAATAGCCTCAGGGGCTAGAGTTTATGAAATATAGGCCATATTCAGCTCACAGACGAGGGAGATCTGAATCCTTTCCCGATCCTACTTTTCTCGCCAAAATGGGCTGCCCACCAAAAGGTGGGGTCCTTGGAGAATCTGCCCACTGAAGGAAGATGTCTCCCTATGCCCATTAGGGGGTCTTAAGATCTACCTTCGTAAAACTTCAGACTCCAAGGAAGGACAGCCTTTCCGAGGCGATACCTCAGGATAAAAAATCTATCCCTAAAATAACTGAGAGCAGTGCTCACCTACTTATTCACAGAGCGGATCCTGACAACTCACCCGCAGTTCATGATCCTAAAAAAATTGCTTCTTCACGGAACTTCCTCCAACATTTTGATGAGATAACATATTTTCCCAAAAGGAGAAAAATATGGACCCAGATGTGTTTTGAATGCCGGATCAGATTCATACCTGATTGTAACTACAACTGATAATTTAGCTGCAAGGTAAATTACTGAACGTATTTGCATCTTATTGCTGCTATCTCAGTAACAGACGAATACAGCATACTAGAGTTTTAATTAAACCCTACAAGGGCCCAACTTGAAATCAGAGTACAGATTTCCAAGGGCTAAAGGGTAATCTCTAAGATTTACTGTCCGTCCCTATGGAGATACAAACTTTGAATCCTTATAGTCGAAGTCGACACTTTCCCTGCAGGGGGCAGGAAGCCCTAAGCTAGTTCCAAGCTTAGTGAATATGACAAATAATGGTACTGTCATATATAAAGGTCTAGGAAACCATATAAGGAACTCATTCAAAGTAAAGGCACTTATAAAAACCCACAGATATAGTACTTTCAAGTTAATTCTCTGGAAAGCTTCTATCAGCACGACATGACTGAGTCCAAAAAAACGGATTTTGAGCAAAGCGAAAAACCTAATTTTGGGTGAGATAGCCATGTCATCCTGATGGACCCGCTCTCCTTTCTAAAAAAGGAGTATACATACCTGTAACAAATCCCCACCCGAAACCACTCTATCTGTGGCTATCCATGCTTAATTGCAACAAGGAATAGTTTGCTGGGGTGGTACCGAGAGGGGATCCATCGAGTAGCCTTGATAGCGGCTCCCCTTCAAATTCGCCACTCTTCCCCCTCAGAGCAAAAACTCTATTTGGGGTGAAGATTGCCATGTGTCGTATCAAGAAATACGTCCCCTATGTTATGCGATATCCTCAAGAGTTATTTTAAGGATACTCGCCCCAGGAGTTAGAATTCTGGAGACCTGTGGTCAATTCTCTGGGAGTATCACTATAGTCAAGTACCCCTTAGAAAGCTGCCTAAAGGAACCTTCCATCAGGACGACATGGCTATCTCACCCAAAAATAGATTTTTCGCTTTGCTCAAAATCCGTTTTGTCTTGTTGCTGACAACGCTACTGATGGGCGAATAGTCATTCCCCTGCCAGTTTCACCATTGCTAACATAAGAAGCTCGGCTTCCCTAGTCCACAACCGAAAGTGGGTAGTATACTGTAATTGCTGTCACCTTTCTCCCTTGTGGACTAGAAGACGTCTTATATCTGGGGACGGCGCCGGTATAGGGAACTACGTTTCCTTGATTTACAGCCGAAAGTAGGAGGCATATCAGCCGCCACCTTTCTATATAAGATATAAGACCCTTTCCCTTCCCCTTCTGTCCTTCGATTCCTGTGGCCAGTATTCTACAATCAACCAACCCCGCTTGTCGGGCTGATTGAGTTGCCTGTCTGGCTCCTACAAAGGCGGTTAGGTTGCCATTTTGACCGTCTCCCTAACGGAAACAAAGCTCCGTGAAAGGTTGAGCTGGCCCTGACGGCTGCTGGTGGGAAACCCACAACAACTTTGAGGATTCTTCAGTCTCCCTTGGACTGCCATTCACAAAACTTGTAACTGGCAATACAGCCAGCAACAGAAATTGTGGCTGGATGGAAGCTAGAATCAATGCATTCTCTCCCCTTCCATTTGAATCCTCATTCTGGAAAGAAGGCAGCAGAGACAGTAGTCCTTACAACCCTAATTATTGTGCTAAACTATAATAATATGGTAGTCCTTCTGTCCATTCTTTCTCTTTCTCTCTCTCGGCTAGTGTCGCCAAGTACTAGCCTAACACGGCAGTATACCGGCAAAACTACATTATAAGACAATATAGTAGCCAGTATTCCTGCAGTATAAGAATACAGCAGTTAGAAAACTACAGTATATAATGATACAATAGTATAAATTTCCAGCATACTCTGTGTATCCTTTCACAGTTCATTGTTGAGACCGTTTCAAAAATGTTGAGGGAAGTAATCCTTCAACATTCTGATGCATCGGAACACTTATGATTACCCGTCAGTATTAATATTCTACAAGTGGTGGAGTTAGTGTTAGTATACACTGACTCCGGCTCTATGTACGAGAGTTATTCCACTCTGTATTTTCCCTAATAAGGAAATGAAAAATATTAATATTGTGGGAGGTCACAGCAATTTTCTGGACGGGAAACACAGATAGGTGTCTTTCCTATTTCCTTTCTAGCTTACTATCCTAAGCTATATTAATAATAGTAATGTGTACTATTTTTAATGCATGTGAAAATTTATCAGTGAGATAAATTACCCCATACTCATTTCACTCTTTATTTCCTTACAGGAGGAGGCTAAGGTGAAGTGTGCAGTCATGTACTGCAACCACAAAAGTAGGGACTTCTGTGGCCACAAGATGTGCAGGTCTCATGCCCCCTGCTCCATCGCAACTCAAACCCTGAGGTATTGGGATCCGAAGGGTTGCACCATCTGCTCGGCCTTGATGACTGATGGTTTTGGTGATCCTCAGACGACGGAGTCGAGGCATACTGAGAGGGAAACGCTTTGTAAGTGGGTAAGAGGGTTCCAGAAAAACTCTCCGGGACCTTACCTGCCAAACAAAGCTATGAGAAGCCTTCTGTTCCCTAAGGCCCAATCCGACGCGGTTGTGCCTCAGGCATAGGTCAAGCCTCCCTTCATCCAGCTGATGATAGAGGCTGACATCAATAAGGCTCTTGAAGGCATGGACATCCATCAAGAACGGATGTCGGAGGTGTCCTCAGACACCGAAAAGGATCTTCTACAAGAAAATCCTGAAGAAGAGATGGCCCAGCCACCCGAGGAGGAAGAAGGATCCGTATCGACAGTAATGGAAGACCCTCAGTTTTCTGTGATGGCATATCAACCTGTGCCATCAACCTCTTCGGCCCCAACCCTTCAATCGGACCCGCTGTTATCCAAGGGCAAAGCGCTCATGGCACAGCTGCAACTGATGATGGAAACGTTCCGCAAGGAACAACAAGAGATGAGGAGGGAAGTCAGAGAAGCGCAATGCTCGGGCGCTTTCAGAGGCTCTCACAAGCCTATCAAAGTCTCCGACTTACTCCAATGCTCCGAAACCAATCCCTGGAGGTATGCAGAGTATATGCCCATGATGAATGGGAAACTATACATTTCTGAGAAGATGGGGGCCAAACCCCTCGAAGATCTCCAATTCTGGCCTAAC
Organism: Palaemon carinicauda; assembly: GCF_036898095.1. Taxonomy (NCBI): domain Eukaryota; kingdom Metazoa; phylum Arthropoda; class Malacostraca; order Decapoda; family Palaemonidae; genus Palaemon; species Palaemon carinicauda. The sequence goes on from NC_090742.1 coordinate 49,424,995, forward strand.
ATTTTGGCTTACCCAGAATGTTTCGCGAGATTGCGGGATGAACCAGCATCTCGAGAGGAGACGAAACCTAAGGAGGTCATGATCTTTGAACATGACAAGGTGCAGGCTCTCTTGACTAACACCCTACAGAAAGCCGGCTTTACCAATTCGAAGGTTTCAGCTTTGAGCAAAAGGCACCCTACCTTTCTTGCTCCTTCCTCCAGAGCTTTTCCCTTTTCGGTCAAAGCTCTCAACTGCGTGCTTAAAGCAGCTGACCCGGGCAAACCGTGCCCTACGCTAGAGGAATGCAGACCTTTGTCTCTAGCCCTGCCTACCTGCGAGAAGAAATGGAACGAGGTTCATCTAACCTTCTCAATCTCGAAACTGGATCTAGAGATAGAAGGACAACAGTTCAACGGGAACCTTCCTAAGTTGTCAGAACATCTTCTGAGAAGGGAACAGGAGACAAAGGAGAGACTAGCCGCCTCTTTGTCTCTCCAGAACTGTATGGAGATGTGTGCAGGCCTTTCGAACACCCCAGATATGTACACGGTCCTAGCCAAGATGCACATGGCTACCCTTGTGAAGGACATGCACGCTTTCGTAAAGGCCAGGAGGGCCTGTAGAGATCATGTGTTTGCCAATGCAACGGTCAAACACGAGCCCAGGAAGTTGATGACTTCATGCATCCTAGAAGCAGTCTAGGAGTGGGGCATGTCTTCTAAGGGGAAATCTTCCTCTGATGCTGGTCCCCAACCCAAGGATAGGAAGACAAAGAAGCCACGAGTGCCTCACAGACCTGCACAACATCCCACCGTTACCATGACCACAGTGTCCCAAATGTTTGCCCAGCCGCAAACCACCTTCCAAATGGTGCCCCAACAGCTGGTAGCCCAGTCGCCTGGCTTTAATCCAGGCTTTGAGAGGCAAACCACTACCTTTCGCCCTAAAGGCAGAGGCTCCAGAAGAGGCTCCTCAAAAAACCCTTCAAGGGGTAGAGGAGGACATGGTCAGGGGAACAAATCCTCTGGATCATCTCAGCAATGAGATGCTCCAGGTAGGAGGAAGATTCTTCCACTTTCAGGATCGTTGGACCTTCGATCCTTGGGCCCACAGCCTAGTCAAGAATGGACTCGGGTGTAAATGGAACAAAATTCCACCTTCTTTTCCTCAATTCTTCAAACACTCCACCCCCTTATTGGAAGAATATACCTTAGAACTCTTAAACAAAAAGGTAATAAGGAAAACAAAGTCCATCAAATTCTACGGAAGGCTGTTTTGTTCCAAAGAAAGACTAGGAGAAACTCAGAGTCATTCTAGACTTGTCTCCACTCAACAAGTTCATCGAGAACAACAAGTTCCGGATGCTAACCCTACAACACCTAAGGACCCTGTTAGCAAAAGGGGCGTAGATGGTCTCAATAGACCTGGCAGATGCTTATTGGCACCTACCAGTCAGCTGCCCCCTCTCCTCCTACCTAGTATTCAAACTACAGAAGACAAATTGTCTTCACAGCAATGCCCTTTGGACTAAATATAGCCCCAAAGATATTCACAAAACTTGCGGACACAGTAGTCCAACAGCTACGCTTAGAAGGCATTCAGGTAGCAGCATACCTGGACAACTGGCTGGTGTGGGCAGCATCCAAGATAGCTTGTCTGCAGGCAGCCACGAAGGTGATCCAGTTCCTGGACCATCTGGGCTTCAAGATCAACTACAAGAAGTCTCGCCTCTCTCCAGCTCAAGAGTTCCAATGGTTAGGAATCCATTGGAACTTGCAGTCACGCCGCCTCTCCATTCCACCGAAGAAGAGGAGAGAGATTACGGGTTCTGTCAGGTGACTACTGAAATCCAACAAGATTTCAAGACGCCAACAGGAAAGAGTACTGGGCTCTCTCCAATTCGCAGCAGTGACAGACCCAGTGCTAGAAGCACAATTAAGGATGCATCAGGAGTCTGGAGAAGACACGCATCAAACGCTCGAAGAGATCAACAAAGATTGACACCGACCATATTGCGATCGCTTCTAAGGCCGTGGTCAAAGGTCAAGAGCCTGACAAGGACAATTCTCTTACAAACACCTCAACCTTCAGTGGTCATCCACACAGATGCCTCACCGGAAGGATGGGGAAGCTATTCCCTTCAAAGGAAAGAGCAAGGGAACTGGTCACACCGGTTCAAGACCTTTCACATCAACATTCTGGAAGCCATGGCAGTCTTCCTAACGTTGAAGAAACTATCCCTTCACAGATCAGCCAATATCAGGCTGGTCTTGCACAGCGAAGTAAAAGTGAAATGTCTGAACCGACAAGGCTCGAGATCGCCTTACATCAATCATGTGATGTTAGCCATCTTTCGCTTGGCAAGGAAGAAAAAATGGCACTTATCAGCAGTTCACCTACAAGGGTTCGGCAATGTGACGGCAGACGCTCTATCCAGGCAAAAACTGATAGAGACAGAATGGTCCCTAGACGCAGACTCACTCTACTTCATCTTGGAAAAAGTCCCAGAACCGCAGATCGACCTCTTCGCAACGAGCGACAACAAGAAACTACCTCGATATGTGGACATATACGAGGACCCTCAGCCAGAAGCGATTGGAACAGATGGAATCATATCTATCTGTTCCCACCAACAAATCTCCTACTGAAGGTCCTCAACAAGCTGAGATCCTTCTAGGGAACAGAAGCAGTAGTGGCCCCCAAATGACCCAGGAGCAATGGGTTCCCTCTAGTCATAGAACTGAAGCTGAAGCTGTTTCCTCTGCCGAGTCCAGTTCTATCCCAACTGGTTCAGAAGTCCACTGTCTACGCTTCATCATTGAAAACCCAAAACCTGCATCTCATGATTTTCTCGCCTTAGCAGCCAAGAAAAGGTTCGTGATCTCAAAAGACAACATCGACTTTGTAGAAGAATACAAGTCAGTCAACCCCAGAAGACAATATGAATCGTCTTGGAAGAAGTGGGTTTCCTTTGTCAAAGCAAACAAACTAGCAAAAATCTCGATAGACTTTTGCCTTTCCTTCTTCATCTACCTTCATGAACAAGGCCTGGCTTCCACCACAATAACCATGTGTAAGTCAGCTTTGATTAGACCTCTTCTTCACGCCTTCCAGGTGGATTTGTCAAACGAAATCTTCAATAAGATTCTGAAAGCATGCGCTAGATTCAAATCAGCAACCCCTCCAAAGCCCATTCCATGGTCCTTGGACAAATCTTGCACTATGCTTTGAACTTGAACAACGAAGATTGTACCCTAAAGGATCTAACACAGAAAGTGATATTCTTGTTTGCTATAGCCTCAGGGGCTAGAGTTAGTGAAATAGTGGCCCTATCTAGAAATGATGGCCATATTCAGTTCACAGAAGAGGGAGAACTGAATCTTTTTCCCGATCCTACCTTTCTCGCCAAAATCGAGCTGCCCACCAAAAGGTGGGGTCCTTGGAGAATCTGCCCTCTGAAGGAAGATTTCTCTCTATGTCCAGTAGAGTGTCTTAAGGTCTATCTCCGAAGAACTTCAGACTTCAAGGAGGGACAGCTCTTCCTAGGCGAAACCTCAGGATCAAACTTATCCCTAAAACAACTGAGGGCGAAACTCACCTACTTCATTCGCAGAGCAGATCCTGACAGTACACCCGCAGGTCAAGATCTTAGAAAAGTTGCTTCCTCGTTGAACTTCTTTCAACATATGGACTTTGATAGACTCCGCTCATATACGGGGTGGAAATCTTCTAGAGTTTTCTATAAACATAACGCGAAGCAAGTGCATGAAATAAAACACTTTGTGGTAGCAGCAGGTAGTGTTATAAAACCTGTCGTCTAGTGCTGCGATGAACAGTGGACTGTTTTGGGACTTAACAGTGGACTGGAGGAACAGGTATTAGCATCTTCGAGTGTAATACCTTTTAATGAAAATCACTATAGTGAATTTCGGACTGTTCTATATAGGTGTAGAATCTAACCAATAACACCAGTGCCGTGTGAACATTTGTACACAGTGTTGAGACATATCCAACATCTAAGTGAAATCAATTAAGTAATTTCACAATTGTGAGTGGTACCTATGGATGATTATTATATATGTATTTCTTCCTTTATAGGTTAAAAATATATATACCCAAAGATGTAATTATGTCAAGAGGATTCTATTCATGATACTTTTTGCTTTGTATTTCTATATTTGTTTATACATATAAAATGCATATAAACGTATCTGTGTCTTATTCGCCCTTCATTAATAAGAATAAACAATCCCGAGTCTTTTTATTTTTTCCTAAAATAACATACTTGAGAGTGTAACCTCTGAAAGAATAACCTGGTAATCTTTAAAAAAGTTCCACTTTGTTCCTACAGAATACAAACTTGGACACCTTATAGTCGATATCGACAATTTCCCTGCAGGAGGCACGAAGCCCTAAGTTAGCTCCAAACTTAGTGGATATGACAAATAACGGTAATGTCATATATGTAAGGTCTGGGAGACCCTATAAGGAACTCAGTCAAAGTAAAGGCACTTACACAAACCCACAGATATAGTACTTTCAAGTAATTCTCTGGTAAACTTCCATCAGGACGACATGGCTGAGCCCAAAAAACAGATTTTGGGCAAAGCGAAAAATCTATTTTTGGGTGATATGGCCATGCCATCCTGATGGACCCTCCCTTCTTTCAAAAAAGGAGCATACAACTATGTAATGAAAGTCCTCACCCGAATCTACTCTATCTGCGGCTATCCATGCTTAAATGCAACAAGGAATAGTTCACCGTAGTAGTACGGGGAGGGGATCCACCAGGTAGCCTTGATAACGGCTACCCTTCAACTTCGCCACTTTTCCCCCACAAAGCGTAAACTCTATTCGGGGTGAAGATTGCCACGTGTCATATCAAGAAATACGTCCCCTGATATTATGCGTCATCCTTAAAAGTTATCTTAAGGATACTCGCGCCAGGAGTTAGAATTCTGGAAACCTGTGGTTAATTCTCTGGGAATATCACTGTAGCCAAATATCCCTTAAAAAGCTACCTAAAGGAACCTTCCATCAGGACGACATGGCCATATCACCCAAAAATAGATTTTTTGCTTTGCACAAAATATGTTTTTTATTCTATTTGTAGCATCAATATTGTTGTGTTTCCTATCTGTCATCCCAGGTGCACTTCCCGACAATCTCATCATCATCAAACTGCCTCAGACCTTAGCATCCACCATACAGTAAACATCCTGCAAGTATATGGCCTTTGCTCTACAAGTTCAAATTTTGACAACTTTTGCCATAGCACCTGCCTCCTTCTAAACTACTCATAAGGGGTAGGAGAATGTAATGAAGTGCTGAACAGATGTAGCGAAGTTAAATCATATGCCACGGGAGGCCAGATTTACCATTTGAACAAGAGTATAGTATAGTTCATCAAGAAAAACATGACGCAGACATTCATGCTTCTGTAAGTGCAAGTGTCCTATGTAATGTAAAGTATATAGCAATGGTGATGGACACGGCAATGATCCTGAAGGAGAATGCTTTGGTCATGTAGATTAAGAACCAGCACTGCAAAGGTGCTGCATTAGACTCGAATCCCCTTCCAATAGTTTGTCGTCTCTGGGTATGGCAGAATAACCTGGACAAAACACTAGTGAAATCCCAATAGCTATGCCACTTACAATTTTTCAAGACAGTAAGGGAGGGTTTGACAACTTCATGCAGGAGTTTCCACTGAAAAACGTAAAGATGACTAGGGAGACAGCATCAGCATATAAAGAAGGCAGCGAAAGCTTTTCCTTCAGAGCTATGAGAGATTGTCATAAAAAAGGGACACAAGCCACAGCAAGTGTGGTATATGGATGAAACAAGTTAGCCTACATGGCAGTTGATATATACATGTATTGTACTTTTAATTATGTAACATTGAAAATACTTGAAATGTTTTAATCTTGAAAGAAATGCTACACAATCTTAATGTAAAGTTGATTCGCATACCCAAATCAGTAAAACACTATATCATAACTATTACCAGTATGTAATACTGAAATATAACAGCTAATAACAAAAATAATTTCATTGCCTAACAGCCTGGTTCTGGAAGAATATGGCATGGCACAACTTCATTGCCAAAGAATGATGCTGTACTTCCAGTTTTAAAACAGTCATGGACAGGTAAGGTAAAAGCTCATACTCTTTTTTTTTCTATTCATTAAGTGATTTTTTTAACAATGTCAAAACTAAATTATTTACATCTTATTTCTATCTTTTATAAACTACGTAATTTCTAGTAGCATTAAATCCCATTCTTGTAATGGTGTCTCTTCCTTTGTTTCCCCGGGTGCACCTTAACATTGTATGGGAATGCCATGGGTCACCTCAAGCCAGGAGAAGGTGTTTTGCTCATTTTCAAGAATACACAGGAGAGTAAGGGCATTGTCAGCTTATATTTGGTTATAAATCATCATACCCATGAGCACTCCAGTGCCAAAACATTACTGGATTCAAAATAAAAAGGTATTGATGAGAAATCAGTTTCTTAATTATTTCCACCATTGCTTTCTGCCATAGGTTGAGCTATACCTACGTAATTTAGGGTTAGATTGCAAGGTCTTGGTAACCCTTGGCAATGCTCCCAGACATCCACAGCTTACCAACATGGAGTTGTTGTTCCTTCCTCCTAACAACACATTACCTATCCAGCCAATGGACTAGGACGTCATTAACGGATTTTGAGCGAAGCGAAAAATCTATTTTTGGGTGAGATGGCCATGACGTCCTAATGGAAGGTTCCTTTAGTAGCTTCCGAAGGGTATATATGACTACAGTGATATTCCCAGAGAATCAAACCAAAGGTTTCACAGAATTCTAACTTCTGGCGCGACTACCTTTAAGATTACTCTCAAGGGTATCGTATATCATCAGGGGACGTATTCTTGACACGCCACATGGCAATCTGCACCCCGAATAGCCTTTACGCCTCGAGGGGTAAAACGTGGCAGAATAGAAGGGTAACCGCAACAAAGATTACCCTGGTTCCCCTACTACAATCGTATCACAATCGCGCCAACTCCCTCTGGCGGTCATTCCTTGTAGCGTTGAGCAAGGTGCTACAGATACAGTAGATCAGGGGGGGAAACCGTGAAGATCTTTTCATAGAAAAGAAGGGTGGGTCCATTAGGACATCATGGCCATCTCACCCAAAAATAGATTTTTCGCTTCACTCAAAATCCGTTTTTTGGGCTCAAGCCATGACGTCCTAATGGAAGCATACCAGAGAATTAATGTATCTGTGGTTTTGTGTCAGTGCCTTAACCTTGGGACAATATTTCTACGGCCAAAGGGGCCAATTGAGACAAATGACGTTACCGTTATCCGTCATCATCATTAAGCATAACAATGTTAGTGCTTCTGCCCCCTGCAGGGAAGAGTCATTTTTAGACGTTAAAAAAGGGCCTCAAGGTAGCATATATTGTATGAACAAATGTAAGTATACACTGAGAATACAAACGGTCTCAAGCATTGTATATATTGCGGAACCAATATCAGTGTCCTCATCCATTGATTGTAAGCATACAATGATATGTGAAATACTTACATGAGTAAGTTAAGGAGCTCTGGTACTTTAAAACATGCAATTGTTGGGCGAATTAGGACGCAACTGCATTTTAATGGACATTTATTCCTAATAAATGACTACATGCTAAATGAACGTAGCATGATAAGGAAATTATACGAGAGACATACACAGAAATTAATGTTCCCCTTTTTGAAAGGGGAAAATGATGAGTGCCACTCTCAAACTGAAGAAAAGCTCTTTTAACAAGACTTTTCTTTATAATTTTTGTACATGAAATAGTCTAACAACACTGTGTACTATGTACACACAGCACTAGTGGTATCCGTATAATTTCACACCTGAGATTCTGAACAGATTTAGTGTTAACTTGGCAACATTTATTCAAAGGGAGGTCACACGAAAATTGCTGACCCCTTCTCCTTTTAATTGATAGTCCCAATCAATTTACTGTTCATCGCAGAGCTAGACGACAGGGTCCAAATAGCACCTGCCGCCACCACATAATGCTTCAATCCTCAGATTTGCTTAGTATAGTGTCTGTAAGACGCATTGGACAACCTCCGATCAGTAGGTGAACGAAGAGGCTGAAATCCACACACTGAAAGGTTCCGTGATGAAGCAACTTTCCTCGGATCTTTTATCTGCAGGAGTACTGTCAGGATCCGCTCTGCGAAAAAGGTAGGTGAGTTTCGCCCTCAGTTGTAGGGATAGTTTGATCCAAAGTTTTCTCCTGTAATGAGCTGTTCCTCCTGAAGTCTGAAGTTCTATGAAGATAGACCTTAGACGCTCTAGCAGACCTAGAGAGACATCTTCCTTCACAGGGCAGATTCTCCAGGAGCCCCACCTCTTAGTAGGTAGGACATCTTTAATGATAAAAGTTAGATCAGAATGAGATGCAGTTCTCCCACTTAATGTGGCCCTCATCTCCAGATAGGGCCACTATTTCACTAACTCTAGTCCCAGAGGCTATAGCGAACCGAAACAATAACCTTTTAGGTTAGATGCTTGAGGGAACAATCCTCATTGTTCACAGGTGAGGCATAATGTAGGACCTTGTCCAAAGACCATGAGATGGGCTTTAGTGGCGTTGCGGGCCTAAGCCTGCACATGTTATCGGAAATTTATTAAAGATTTCAATTGTTAGATCCACTTAAAGGGCATATAGAAGAGGTCTAGTCGGGGCTGACTTGCACAGAGATAATGGTTCATGGAACCGAAGATCCCATCAAGTGACCTTTCTCGCAAAGTCGGCCATACCCTTGGTGCTTACTCAAGGGTTTATATGGAGACAAGGCCGAAGAACTAGCGTTCTCATAGTATCCAAGGATACACTGCCTCCTTCCTTAAAGGCCAACGTGCTGTCAGCCGTCAGACCCTGAACATAGGGGTGGACAGAGAAGGACAGGCAGAAGATCATGAGATTGTTTTCGGCCCCTTTTGCTTTACAAAACAATTTACTTTTCCCAAGAAGACTCGTATTGTCTTCTCGTTGACTAGACTTGTATTCTTCTAGGAATTCTATTTTGCCTTTAAGATCCCAGTCTTTTTCCTAACCGTTAAGGGCAAGGAATTCATAAAATGAAGGGATCAGGTGTACTGTGATAAATCGAAGGCAGAAAACTTCTGAACCTCCTGGATAATCCTAGGTGCATAACTAGGACTAGCCTCAGCCTGAGTTCCTTCATTACAGGGAACGGAATGTTCTTGGGCTTTCTGGGAGCCAACAGAGCCCCTCTTCCCTGGAAGGGTCTCAGCATGTAGAGGGCCTTCCGGAGGAAATTTGATGGGCTGAACAGGAATTCTAAGTCCATCACTTCTAATGTAGAGACATGATGTCTGTTACCTCCATTAGAGGGTCCTTGTAGGGGACTAAATAACGAGATAGTATCTTGGTAACGCTCGTGATGAAGAGAACGATCTGCAGCTCGGGGACTTGTCCCCTTCTGGGAGGGAATGGGTCTGCGTCCGTGTACCATTCCAACTCAATTGGGTTGAACCCGAGAAGAGCATCCGCTGTCACCTTGCGGATCATTTATAAACGAGCTGCTGATAGGCGCCATTCCCTTAAGGAAGGGATGGCTAGCATTCCCTAATGAAATGAGATGTCCCTTATCCTCGACAGTTTCGATGCCTCATTATCGCTTCGATGCCCCAGATCAACCTGAGGAGGTCCGATCTGTGTGGAGAGAGTTTATCCACCCATTTCAGGGCTAAAATGGCATACGGGTCCGTGGCCTTTGGTCACTGTAGGGTAAGCGAAGAGGGAATGACCATCATTGGTCCTATTAGATCTCTTCGAGCGTTTGATGCGTATCTTCTCCAGCCTCTTAGGGCATCTTATAGTTGTGCACGTAACACTGGGTCTGTCATCATCGTGAACTGGAGAGAGTTCGAAACTCCTCCCTATTAGCGTTATGGAATCCTGACTGATTACAATAGTCTCTTGACAGACCTTGCGATCTCCTTTTACATCCCCAGGGAAAAGGGGGCGTTAGGGTGACTACAGGTTTCAATGATTTTTTAAAACATTGAAGCCTCTGAGCTGGAGAGAATCGAGATTTCTTGAAGTTATTTGCATCCTCGATGTTCCGGGGCCGGATCATCTCCATGGATGCTCATAGACAGTCATTTCGGGTGCTGCCCACCCCAGCCTGTCGTCCAGGGCCATCGTTGCCTGAACTCTTTCTAGGCTTGGTTTCGCTTGACTGTGTCTGCTAATTCCGTAAAGATCCTAGGACTGAAACTAGTCCGACGAGAATCTCGTCCAGGATATATGTTATCGTCTGTAACTTGGATCCTAGGTAGGAGGGGAGGGGGTGACTGACTGGAAGTTGCTGATAGACATCTTCCAGGGCTGGCTAGATTGTCAACACCCCTTACTGAATAGGGTCCTTATGTTCAGAAGGATTAACATTCTGAACTTGCTGTTCTATTGGAACTTGTTGAGTGGCGCCAAGTCCAGAATGACTCAGAGTTTTCTTGAGTCTTTCATGTGAACACTAAACCGCCTTCATTGGAAATCAATGGACTCTACTTTCCTCACCGCTAATATGCTCTAGAGCTCTAAGGTATACTCTTCTAGGGGGGGATTTGAATATAAGAAGAGTTGAGGAAAGGATGGTGGAGGTATGTCCATTTCCATTCTAGTCTCTTCTTGGTCAGACCTTGGACTCCAGGGATCGAAGGTCCGGCGATCCAGGAGGAACTTCCCTCCTACCAGAAGCGTTTGTTTGCTTCGCATGATCCGAAGGTGTATATATCTGACCGTCTGTGAAACAACGGTCATTGTAACTGTGGGATGCTGTTTAACATCCTAAGGAGAACTAAGAAACCCTTCCGTTCTCCTTTCAGGCCATACCTGACTGTTTGCCTATATCAGCTTTTCTGTGTTTCACTGTAATAGAAGATTCCTTTCTATTGTATAAAGCTTAGGATAAGTACGCTGGAAAAGAGGAGAGACACAGACGTGTAAATCCTTCCAGCCAACTGCTGCAGTCTTCCTAATTATTGATTCTAGGGCATCCCCTTTCAAGAAGGGGCCGATGGAAGATTCTAATAATGAGAATCAAGAGGCTGATGAAGAATCAGCATAACGAAAAAAGGGGGGAAGTGGATCCCTCAAATCAGGTAGGTCTCAGCAAGGGGTAGTGCTTAGAAGCACAACGTACTGGAAAACCATTCTATTGTATGGTTATGTACCAAAGATTTCTGTCTGCGATATGGTCCTAAACTGCGGGTGTACAGGGTATTGTATACCCCTATACAACTGGTATGTTACCGTCAAGGCTAGTGCTTGGGGGTAAGTTAACTGGCACAGTACTTCAGTACCGATATGGCTAGCAGGTCTTTGACATATCAGTGACTTATCGGCTGTAAGCGTGTCACTGACAGACGTCACACCATCCTAGCCAGTATTCAATGTGACTGAGTAGTGGTGAAAACTACAGTATATGCATAGTCAGCGGATCTCTGAACCAGAGGCGACTCCTCGGGCTGTCGGCAGACCGTCGGTAATCGGCGGGCTGTCGATTGAAGGTATACCAACTCAGCTATTGACTGGGTGGTGACCAAGGGCACACACTGCCGGCTCTTGGCGGCAGAGTCAGATGTGACAGTGAAACAATGACTGCTGTCGTTGATTTCACTACAAGGTGTGGCTTGATTGAGGAGTCTTTGCCCGGTGTTTGTCAGTCGGGGTGTTCGATTCCCGCTCAGACTCACCAATGCCGTTAGTCTGCAACCTCATCTTGAGAGGCAGGGTGGGGGGGGTTTAGACCTTAAAAACCTTTAAAAGGAACACTAAATCGGCAGTTTTAGTAATAAGAAAGTGAAATTTTCAGTCAAATTCCTGTAGAGTTTTCGCATTTTTACGAGTTCGCAACTGAACCGCATTTATGAGATAACTTTCGAAACGAAACCAACCACAGTTCGACAGCTCTAGACTGCCGTCTTGTAGATTGGGGATTTTGGAAATAATATTGCTGGGGGGGGGGTGAACCTGCATATATTATGTCCGTGAAAATACTCATCTTTATAACTGCAGAAGACTGCAATGCATCATCTGGTGTCCCTCCTGTAAGGAAGGGAGAACAGAAATGAGTATTCAATTGATTATCGCATCGATAAGCAATTTGCAAAATCGTCTTTTGACAAAATAGCTTAGGACAGAAAGCTAAAAGAGATAGTGGGAGACACATACCCATGTATCCCCTGTGAGCCAATACTGTTACTTCTCCTCAGTCTTAAGATAAGGAAATTCCTCCAACCGGGGAATTCCCTGAAGAAAAGGGGCTCGAACACCTAGGTGTAAGGAAGTGTACATGCACTGTCCCCTTCTATACTTAATGCAGAATATTGATGAAATATTATTCCATCAATATAGAATTGGGTTCAGCAAATATCTAGACAGGGACACCCAATATATATTGGAAATAGCTACTATGGAAATAACTACTAGTATAATATATATACGATAGTTATTCATCTGCTGTATATACTATACTGCAATTATACTGATTACCTGTATAGACATATACTGTAGTTCAGCCGGCATATTGCCGGATTAGCTAGCTATTGCCGGAGCATCTAGCAAGCTAGAAAAGAGAGAGAGAGAGAAAGCATGGAGTGAAGGCTATCTATTACTGTATATGTAAACAGTAATAAAAGATGTAAAAGCCTAATTTTACTGCCTTTCTCCGAAAAGAAGGTTCACTTCCATTTAGCCATAGTACTATTGCCGGCTTACTACTGTAGGCCAGCCTCCGGCAGCACGAGTACAGTCGGTATGCTACCTACTGAGTCAGTATCTATCTGTGCCGGTCTACTGCCGGCCAGAACAATATGCCGACAACAGAAACTGTGGCAAACAGTTCAAGGGAGAACTGGAGAACCTTGGTGACAAAAGGGACCTCCCATCCACAGCCGCCAAAGACGCTGGAAACCGGCAGTCGCCGACAGCCGTCATGACCGCCGGCAGTCGGCGACAGCTGACAGCTGAGGAGGGGAGGTCTGGGCGGCTCCGATAACCCACCGGCAATGGTAAGGTTGCAGGACTCCAGCACAGGAAAGACAATGGCTCGGCCATCGTAAAAGAACAGAGAGGGGAGGGGAAAGGGTCCTATATGAGGTATAGGAGGGACCGGCAATGTTGCCGGATCTACACACCTTAGGAGGTGCTAATACAGTTAAGGGGATGGCAGCTCATGCCGTTCCTCTCAACAAGGGAGAAACAGAGTTCCAATGCCGGCGCCATCCTAGGCCACAAGAGTATACGACTCTATAGCCTAGGGTCGGCGAGCATAGGACTAGTCTACTAGACCACAGGGAGAAGGTGGCGGCAACATTCGACCACTTCAGGTGTAGTCTAGGGAGGGCTAGCCTCCTATGCCGGTAGTTACGCCGGCAGGGGAATGCAATCACCCCGCCGACCAACTGCCGACAAAGACTAAATAATCTGAGGTTCTGATCGAATCCCAAAACTTGCCGACGGCCGTGAAGGGATGAGACAGAAAACTCTAGGCTAGTCATGCCTGAATTCGAAATTCAAGGCCGACGCAGAGAGTTGTAGCCTAAGGCTACTCTCAGAGGGAAGAGAGATTACCCATAAATCTCTAGTGAGACTAATAATGGTTAATATAATTCCAGGAGATATCGATCTCCAGGAA
>NC_090742.1:49443695-49563695 GCF_036898095.1 Palaemon carinicauda
CCTGGTGTATACACGATATGTCTCAGGATACTCACTCCGGGGGTTAGAACTCCATGATACCTCTATAGGTAAAATTCTCTGGTTTATATTACTCGCAGAAATATCTTAAGTAGAAAGCTGCCATTGAGGAACTTCCCTCATGACGACATGGCTCGACCCCAAAAATGAGAAGAAGCTTTGAAAGGAGAGTGGATGGACCTACTTGCCCATGCTCACCACCCGTATTCAGTTAACTCGTTAATGATGTCAATGGTCATTTCAGCTCTGCTGAAACCAATGCCCTATTTTAAAGGATAAAAGGTTAGTATGTGCGTAGGAACCAAGTGAATTTAGTTCAATAACAGTTTACTAAAGCAGCCTCTTGTATTTTTATCTACCCTTAAGCAAGTATGCCTGGTTTTAAAAATTAAACCAGGCCTAGCCACTAACACTGCTTAGTAAGAAATTCATGAAATGCTTGATAAATTTTGCTGTTGAAGAAACCATTACCATTCAGCTATCTCAATACCTGACCAACCAAATGCATTGCCACAACAACTAGATACACGGTCTATCATTCTCGTGAATATCTGTTAGGCCATAGACATCTTGAAATGAAGCACCCTGTTCTTTCACAAGAGCCCTGAGTAAGGCCCCAAAGAGTTTTAAATTAGTGCTCGAAGGTAATCCTTTAGGACGATGGAATCCAAGCAGTCACCCTCCCTAACTTGAGTAAAGAATACAATTCACATCCTCTATTCTGAAGAATATCAGATGTTTAAGATGAGAGACTGAGGTTGATGAAGGCTCTTTCATGCATTCTAGTAAGCAAGCTTTCAAGTCCTGTGATGTTCTTCTAATAACGACAGCATCATCAGCATACTCTATGTCAGCCAATTTCCTGTTACCAATCCAGTCCAATCTTTCTCCACCAAAATTTTAGAAATTAAAAATACTACATGTAGTGAGTGAATAAGATGAGTTGAAGACTATTTCTTAAGGTTACTCTCTTGTTGCAAAATTACTTTTTTAGTTCCAAATCAGGTTTATTTTGTATAGGTAAAATCTATTATAGAAATCAAATCTTACTCTTGAAATAAATTGCAATTACAAAATATGCTACAGCATATAAAGATTTTTATACTACGAAACATTTACTGATAAAGAATAACCCATACTGCTTAAAATAACCAACTTACCATAATCTAACACTACAATACTGCCTTCAGAAAAATAATACATAAAATCAACTTGGACTGAAAGTAAATAAATTCGTCATATGACTAGTAGTACTGAAAATTTATGGCAAAATATAAAAATAAAATAATAATGATAAAACTACAGTAGTATTTTACATGATCATAGAAAATTCAAAGTATGGTAGCACTAACCAAAATATTTCTCTTGAAATAAAATGCTATAGAAATTTAAGAATACACTATATCAAGTTTATTTCTATTACACTGATCATCCGGTGATATGAAATAGCGTAACTCATAATGCCTACAATAGCCAAATCACCATAATTCAACTGTAGCCTACTGTATTCAGAAAAACAATACATATTAACTTGTATTTGAAATAATAAAAAATAACCTAGGCCTAGCAGTACTAAGAATTTATAGTAAGCACAGACTAAAATGAGTATGATAAAATTATTTACCAAACAATAATAGAAAACCCAATATATGTTAGCAATAAAGTAGATGCACATACCTTGACTTGCAGTAATTTTTCTGAACGGATATAATGTAGCCTGAGTATTTCTGTCTTCTTATACTTGTATTCCATATTGACAGTAAAACTTGCATTCCCTTGCAATAAAATATTCAAGTTTAACACAATCAGACTTTGTGTAGATGAATCATTTATTCTTAATACAGCACCACCTTTGGAAAAAGATTCTGAAAAAAGACAAGTAACCTTTATTATGGCTTTTCAATTAAATGATCATAGTACAAAATACAGTAGTAATCTGTAAACATTAAAAAGCTAGAATACAAAATTCAAACTTAACATACCCAAAAAGCTCAAAAACCAAATTCAGATTCTATTCCATTACTTTGGGCTCGAGCCATATCGTCCTGATAGAAGTTACTCAAAGAAAGCTTTCTACTTGGATAGCCATGTCGTCCTGATGGAAGTTCCTCAAAGAGAGCTTTCTACTTGGGATATTTCTAATATCCCAAGTAGGAAGCTGCCTTTGAAGAACTTCCGTCAGGACAACATGGCTATCTCACCCAAAAATAGATTTTTCCTATGTCAAAATCTGTTCTTTAAGGGTATGAAATGAGCAATTGCCACCTTTTGTAAACTAAATGCTCACAATTCTTCAAAAAGACACTTCCTTATTCTGATTTTGATGTACAGTAGAATCTTGCAATAATGAACAAATAGGGGAACAGATGGCTGTTATTGACGATAGTCGGTTACATCGAAAATATATTTCCCAAAACAAAATCATAGCAAATTTTATACATGATAATATAAACATGCCCAACTACTAGCATATCATCAAAATGAACAGCTGAGATTAACAGGCTTTTGTTTTCACCCTTGGATGACATAATTAATGAATTTAAATTAAATGAGACTCACGGAAACCAAGATAAC
The DNA here is from genome assembly GCF_036898095.1 of Palaemon carinicauda. Classification (NCBI taxonomy): domain Eukaryota; kingdom Metazoa; phylum Arthropoda; class Malacostraca; order Decapoda; family Palaemonidae; genus Palaemon; species Palaemon carinicauda. The sequence goes on from NC_090742.1 coordinate 49,446,288, forward strand.
TGCAGCAAACCTACTTAGCATGGACTGAATAGAAACAAACTGATTACAAGGCTGAAAAACTCTTAACAGGCAATTTCAGAACTATTATTACTTCTTTCCCAACAATAAAAACCAATCAGATCGTAAAAAAATTGTATACAAGACTACTGTATTTGCAAATCAAGGTGTAAATGAATGTACATTAAATACCGTATACTTTTGCATAAAAAACGACCCTTAGATAAAATAAGGTGAAAAAGAATTAGGACAAATTTTAGCCTTATCAGTTTCTCTAGTAGCAGCAGTATAAGACAATTACAATGCCCTATGAGTCTGGGCTAGATTTTGGTTATGTAAAGATGTTAATACAAATGTTGTTTTACTTACTATATTCATAGAAATTAATAACATTAACAAAATAAATCTGATTCTATATCATGTTTTTGTACATAAGAACATTGGAGGGAGGTATAATTTAGGAGATTGGACAATTTGGTGGTAAAGTACTTCCTTATTTTTCGTCAGTTAGCTAGAAAAGGTTGGTTTTGCTCTTGGTGGAGAATTGGTAATGCTCCTCCATTGGCTAGATGTGTTAGTGGTACCTCTAATCCTACTGATTACCAAACAGTTTCTATAACAATTAAATTATCTTAGGTTCTTTAATGTCTTTTAGCAAAATGTCTAAATAGGTATGCTGAGGCTATACTTTGGTTTTACATAAAACAAAATCAGAGAATAAAGCATCCCGTGCTGCAGTTCATGTTACTGCAATAACTGTTTCATTTATTAATATCATGATGTTAAAAACATGATTATACATAAAATTGGAAATCTCATTTATAACCTTTTTCAAGAACAAAATTGAAAATCAGTAAACGGATTTTGAGCGAAGCGAAAACTCTATTTTTGGGTGAGATAGCCATGACGTCCTGATGGACGGTTCCTTCAGTAGCTTCCTAAGGGTATATATGACTACAGTAGATATTCCCAGAGAATTAAACTAAAGGTTTCACAGAATTCTAACTTCTGGCGCGAGTACCAATAAGGTTTCCCTTTAGGATATTGTATAATAACAGGGGACGTATGCTTGACACACCACATAGCTATCTGCACCCCACATAGCGTTTACGCTTCGAGGGAGAAGTGTGGCAAGTATGGGAGGAGCCGTTACAAAACTCTCCTCCTGCGTTACTGTTACGGTACCTAGCGATGTAAACAAACGGCCGCCATAGCTGGCCGCCATCTTGACTGACGTTACATCTGCGCGCCTCATTCCTTCCGGCGTCTCTGTCAGCCTCCATGATACAATAAGAAAGGGAGGGGCCTGACAGGCCAGAATAGAGAACTAGGGCGGGTCCATCAGGACATCATGGCTATCTCACCCAAAAATAGATTTTTTGCTTCGCTCAAAATCCGTTTTTTGGGCTCAAGCCATGATGTCCTGATGGAAGTGTACCAGAGAATTAGTGTATCGTGGATTTTTCCCATTTTGGTAGTGCCTTCGACTTCTAAACAATATTCCTTTGGTCTGATGACCTTAGAGACCGTGACATCTCCGTTACATGTCACTACCAATGGCATAAACTATGACATAGCTTCCTGCCCGCCTGCCAAGAAAGTCCTATTTGGACGAAAGGAACATCTCGAAGTAACCTGATGAAGAAAACTCACCTGTAGACGAGGATCTTGTCGGTCTCGCAGACAAATCAGGCAAGTTAAGTACTTGTGTTGGAACAAATATTTCACTTTTCTTTAGGTGAGTATATATCAGATAGGAGCAATATTATAACATGAATAATAATAGAGATCAAAATAGGGGCAATAAAACTCTGTAACAGTAATGTATTTCATATAGTAGGGCGAAATAAGATGCATATGATAGCAAAATTTCTATTTTATTCAAGAAAATATTTGCGATAATATGAAATAAAGAAAATAATTTACAGTAAAATTGTTGGTTAACAAACATAGACTAAAGACTACATAAGACAAAGGTGTGGAATCTGAAAAGGAAGAACTTGCCATTACACACATAAGTTCCAAGGGAACTATAAAGTCTTTTAAAGTCTCAATACACTTCATGTCCAAATAAACATGTAGCACACGTGTTCAAGTCTATGTTACTTCACCTTGTAGAAGAACAGTCTCTCGTGACATTAAGTGGCACTTAAAATCACTATGTATCGCACTAGGGTCAACACAGGCACCCGTTGAGGTAGAGTCCCGTAATAACTCACTGTCCTACGCAGCACTAAGCAGCAGGTTTTAATACACTACCTGCGGCTACCACGAATCTCTTGACTTCGCGCACCTGTTTCGCATAGTGTTTGAAAAACACTCTTGGGGATTTCCAGCCTGTGAAAGATCGAAGGCTTTCAAAATCCATTCCTTGAAAGAAATTTAGGGAAGAGGCGACTTTTCTAGGATCATGACCTGCGGTTGTACTGTCAGGATCCGCTCTGCGAATAAAGTAGGTGATCTTCGCCCTTAGCTGTTCAAGTGACAAATCACTTCCCGATGTTTCTCCTTTAAAGAATTGTCCTCCGCCAAAGTCTGAAGTTCTTCGAAGATAGACCTTTAGACTCTCCACTGGGCATAGAGAGACATCTTCCTTCAGAGGGCAGATTCTCCAGGGACCCACCTCTTAGTAGGGAGTTCATTATTAGCGAGAAACGTTGGGTCATGGAAGAGGGTAAGTTCCCCTGTTTCGGCGAACTGTATCTGGCCCTCTTCTCTAGATAAAGCCACTATTTCACTGACTCAGGCTCCCGAGGCGAGAGCAAAAAGGAAAATCACTTTTTGAGTCAAGTCTTTCAGAGGGCAAGATTCATTGTCCAGGCTAGAGGCAAAATGGAGCACCTTATCAAGAGACCAGGAGATGGGTCTCGGAGGGGGTGATATGTTCCACATTTTGTACAACTGCATATCACAGTGAATTCCTTAAGTGTTGGGTTCTTTCCACCAATTGGCACCAAAAGATCATCAGCTACTTTATTACCATATAATGTTGGATCAAGGAACTCTAATTTAGGTTTAGAAAGAACATAAATCGTGTGGTATTATGGGAAAGTATGCTCTTTTTATATATTGTTTTGTAGTAGGTGATAGGTTCTTAAAATATGACCTCTTGGAATGATGATATATACAGTAGTTTTTCAGGTGAGCTGTTGTTTTACATACTGTTACCTGGTACAGTACTCTTGTCAACCATGATAACTTGACTTCAAAAATTATTTTTAGTGCCAAATAATTTCTAATACATTTCTGGGTGGTGTGCCTAAGAGCAGTAAGTTTAGCCCAAATTCACTTATGCAGTCACAGCAAGTCAGGAAATGTACTGCAGGCAACACTTGGTATAGTTCCATCCCTATCTGATTTGTCAAGATATAATGGCAATATACCTGACTGAACTAAAAAATCTAGTTTTAATCCACAGTTCACTGCAACCTTGATAATGAAGCTCATTCCTGTAATACATGAATAGAATTAAGATATCAGTATCAGATGAAAGGATTACTAGTTGAGTGCATCCTTGTTGAACTGCATGAAGTGTATAAACAACGCATCATAGGTCTGCTTCTTCTACATCAGAATTCAGTTCTAGTACTTCCTACTAATCCAGCAGACAACCTTCGTGGAGTAAGATTTTATTCATCTGGACCTATGAAATTCCTGATGGTATCTTTCCATGGATGTTCTAATGCCTTTTAATGAAGAAGGCACTCCTGTTTTGTCTTGTTCGCAATTAATGGCCAAAACTGTATTGCAGTTTTATTGGAAGCTTCTTTTCCTTTTTCTGACACTGAATCTTTTATGGACATTTCAACTTAAGACATATCATCTCCATCCTAGGTAGTAGGTTAGTCAGGGCACCAGCCAACCATTGAAATACTACCTCTAGAGAGTTATTGGGTCCTTTGACTGGCCAGACAGTACTACATTCGATCCTTCTCTGGTTACTGTTCATTTTCCCTTCGCTTAAACATACGCTGAATAGTCTGGCCTATTCTTTACATATTCTCCTCTGTCCTCACAAGATATATCTTGAAACACACTTTGCTATACACTAAGTTGCATTTAATGTATTATTATAAAGATCTCCAAATATTTTTACATTGTTTGTCTCCATTTTATGAACATTGTCTGTTACATCAACAATAAATCCAGCCTTCATGGCGGTAGAAGGTGTAGTTTTATACCCCAGTTTTTAATTGTTTCTCCAGCTCATAGACTGGATCTCCTTGTCATCGTAGTCATTAAGATATCCTCCTCAAACAGATTCTTATTATTATTATTATGATTATTATTATTATTATTATTATTATTGTTATTATTATTATTATTATTATGATGATGATGATGATGATGATGATGGTGATGATGATGATGATGATGTTATTATTTATTTATCTATTTATTATTATTATTATTATTATTATTATTATTATTATTATTATTATTATTATTATTATTATTATTATTATTATTATTATTATTGTTGTTGTTGTTGAGCTATAACCCTAGTTGGAAAAGCAAGATGCTATAACCCAAGGGCTCCTACAAGGAAAATAGCTCAGTGAGGAAATGAAATAGGGAAATAAATAAACTGCAAGAGAAGTAATTTAAAATTAAATAAAACAGTAGCAATAAAATAAATTCATTTATAAACTATAAAAACTTCATAAACAAGAGGAAAAGAAATGATAGAATAGTGTGTCCAAGTCTACCCTTAAGCATGAGAACTCTAATCCAAGACAGTGGAAGGCCATGGTACAGAGGCCATGGCACTACCCAAGACTAGAAAACAATGGTTTGATTTTGGAGTGTCCTTCTCCTAGAAGAGCTGCTTACCATAGCTAAAGTCTCTTCCACCTTTACCAAGAGGAAAGTAGCCACTGAGCAACTAAAGTGTAGTAGTTAACACCTTGAGCGAAGAAGAATTGATTGGTAATTCCAGTGTTGTCAGGTGTATGAGGACAGAGGAGAATATGTAAAGAATAGGCCAGACTATTCAGCGTATGTTTAAGCGAAGGGAAAATGAACCGTAACCAGAGAAGGATAGAATGTAGTACTGTCTGGCCAGTCAAAGGACCCAATAACTCTCTAGCGGTAGTATCTCAATGGTTGGCTGGTGCCCTGGCTAACCTACTACCTAGGATGGAGATGATATGTCATAATGAAGTAATTCCTCCTTAGAGTGCCCTCGTTCCTTAATGATATCAAGCATTTGTTTCAAGTGAGCATCTTCACCCTGAGTTGATTTCTTTTTGGTATTTTACTGATGACTTGCTTGGTTGATGAAGAGGAGCAAATTTTTTCAGGTTGGTTGTGTGAATTGGGGCAGAGATATGTTCATTAGTGCTAAATATTTATTTGCTGAAAATCTTGTAAGTTGTCTTGTCAATGCTTTTAGTGGCTAACGATTGTTTCCTGGTATCTTTGCTTGCTATTTCATTTGTCATGATATTGTGAAGTCTACCTTCATCTGCTGTTATTAAAAATTGGATTTCATTTCTATCTATGAATTTTGTAATTGCTTGAATATTTCACTCCTTAGGCAGAGTTTTTGATGCTCTAAAAGATTGGTTTACAAGAGAATTTTTTCGTCTTGAAATACCAATAATTCCAGAAGGGCTTTTCTGAATTCTATTACTTGTTTGCTCTAAGGCCATATCATCTCCAACTGCTTTGAACCATCCTGGAGTTCGCTTCTTTACAAATTTTCCTTCCACGAATACCTGGATTCTACAGAGTTTGTTGCCATGTTAGTTTGATGATGTATGACCTCCTGGTAGCTTACATATCAACCAAGAGATCTGACACTTATAATTAGTATTGCATGTTTGTTTCACTATTCATAATATGCAACGGTTTTATTTTTCTTTCAATATGAACATTATAGTACACTATCTGAAATAGACTTTGCAACTTAAATTCTCTTGATACAGAGAGGCCTAATGACCCAGGAACATCTCTCTCTTCTCTTTGTTCATCATTGCTTGCTTTGAAATCTCTCTTTACAAAATTAAGCAAAACTGCAGAGAAACTCAAAAGAGGATCTGGGATTGAAACGGCATTCAAGGACTCCTCTAAATCTGCAGCATCATAGAACCCACATTAAGATTAAAAGTCAACATATAAGAGTGACCTATGTATTTGTAAAACACATTTTATTTTTATTGAATCAGTGCATCAAGTGGTTTTTTTCTACACCCTGTACTGTTACATTTTGGCAAACAAACATTAATGACTTATTTACCTGTCTGGACTGTCAGAAGTAAATGTTATCGTCAAAGTAGTTGACCAACAGTAGCTTGACCTCATGGTTTGTCACATTAGGCTAAATTGTGGAGATTGTTCTTCAAGATACTTATTGAAGGAGTCTCTAACAATACTTACTTCATATCCCAGGCCATTTAAAAGCCCACTCTCAATAGTTTCAACATTTCTCCATGTTTTCTGCTTTTTCAGGGATAGGATCACTACTTGTATTTTCTTAACAGGGTCATACCTTAGTGAGCAATTACAAATGCTAGGTTTATGAGCGTATAAGTCTGCACCAAATACACTATCAGTGTCTTGTAAATCACTTGTCCTAATGAACACTTCATCTTGTAAGTAAATACTTGCTTCAAGAAATTTACTAGATTTACTTACTTCAGAAATTCTGAGCTTTCTGTATTCCCCTTCGTACTTATATAATCCCATATGACACACTTATGGCCAAACACTTTGCACCAAACTGTTGATTTCTCCTGGGGAGATGTCTTTGATTGGATGCCATGGAGAGATATATCAGTCAGTTTACTGTTTACAACATTAAGTTTTTCTGCTGTCCTTTCAAGAGTGTATGATTTGTAACATTAGGTGTTAACCTGAGGCACAAAATCCTTATCTCTAATTACCCTGCATCTATTACAAACACCGTTTTTTTCTGAATGATGCTGCTTCCCATATACATTTTTTACCATTTTCAGTTGTAGATATTGGTTCTGATGGAGAAGTGTGACAGATTATACATTTTTTGTCATCTACCAAATCTTCAAAGATTTTCAGTAATGGTATAGCCCCCTTCGCCATGGCTGGTGTGAGGAATAGAAACTAACAATTTGCAAAACGTCCAGCCTTAGTGTTAGAATTTATAAAATGAATAATTTTATAAGGACATTTTTAAAAAGTATAATCATCAAATATCAATATTAATATCATGATAAAGTGTCCCCTAGAAAGCAAGGACCATAAAGTGGCATTTTAGAAATAAAGTTTTTATGAAGAGTTACTGTCTGCTGCTGTGAGTAGAGAATGATATAAAGGACTTACTATCTTAATAATAAAGTGTTGCTCTGTTTACTATCATCCATATAAGCCATTCATTCTTTAAAATGATTCGATTCTGGTAATTTTTCCTTCATGAAATAAATCTAAATTTTTCTTAATTTCTGGTAAAATTTTGGGGATTTGAGCTGACATCGCCCCAAAAATTAATTATTTATACATCATTGGAAAAAGCTAATGAGAGGTAAAGGATTACTTTACGGTAATTTTCGAGGAAGATATGGGCATTTTTATTTCAGGTACCCAGAGTTTGAGTCGAAATTATCGCCCGATTTTGTGGAATTAGGACTAAATTTCTCACTTGCTGCCAGGTTTCAGAAAGTCCACCATGACTGATGATTCAAAGTGTCTAATATAAAACCAATGAGGGTGAATTAGGGTACATCTCAAGCACACAGGCCATGTATTATAACAAGAATTAGTTTGGATAATTTATTGATAATTCAGGTTTCTGATAGAAGAAATCTATCTAGGCTATAGATGTATAGACTGTACCCGTTTAAGCTTATTAAGTATCTTGGCATAACTTATTTTCTTCAAGGTTGAGTAGATATTTAGGAATTTTCTTTTTACTATTAAAAGATTGGCTTTTAACAATGTCAGATAGACATCTTGATAGGCTCCAGGGTGTTTCCATTAGGCTTCGTCCACACGAACAAAAATTGTTCGGTGAACTTTGTTTCTCATCCAACAAAGTTTGGTAAAGGTCTTTATGCTTGCGTCCAAATGATGACAGTTGAGCAGTGAGGGTCTAATGACGGTAGCAAGAGTGATTGGTGTACAAGTAATGAGAAACTGGACAATCATACACACAAAAAGAAAATTCTCTTGTGTATTGATGGGAGCTAGGAGTATTGGTGAAAAAAAGCAAAAAAAGGAGATCTGACTGACTGCAATAGTTACAGAGGCATCACACTTACGTCAGTTGTCATGAAAATATATAGCATGCTTATTCTAAAGAGACTAGAGAGAAAGATTGATGAAAAGCTGAGAGATGAACAAGCAAAATTTTAAGGGGCCCGGCCGGTAAGGCAATAAATGGGGGTATAGGACGAAAAACACAAAATCCTGAAAAATCCCTGAGCTTCGTAAGGCAATTGAGAATGCGTATATGAAACATTTTGTCAAAATTTCGCTTACTTTCATAGTTACAGAAAAATTAGTAAAAGTAACATAATAAGCCAAAAACATTGGTCCGTGCAAGAAAATATATATTGTGAGCAATGGCATTTGTATAGATTCCATGAGTCACAAGACAGAAAGTTCTGAAGCTATACCTTCAGGTCTAGCACAAACCTCAGAGAGTGCATGTTTGAGTTTGACCTCTGACATTCGCTCGCTTTTACATCGTTTTTTTCTTGATTTCGGCAAGAATTTCATCATGCCATATATATAGATAATTTAAACATCTCGTTAACATAAGGAAGAAGAAAATTCACTCTAATAAGAGTTCAGAAGTGGGTAATATCGGCGATATTAGCAGAGTTAGTGAAGAAGAGAGAGTGTCTTGGATCAAAGAGCAACCATCTCACATGGCATAGTGTCTCAAGAAGAAAGATACTGAGTAAAGGGATCTTCATTTATGATTGAATTATGATAGATATTTTTCTGGTTTATTAATATCCAGAAAGGAACATAAATTCATAATAATCATGATTTATCAATATTGTCTTTGTAAAAATAAAAAAAAAAACTTGGAACACCTGTATCTCAGAACTATACTTATTGACCTTCAAATTCTATCTTCTCACTAAGTTTTAAAGACATAGAATTAAAATTTTGTATATAACTTTGAAAAACATTATAAAGCTAACAAATAAAGCACTTTTTTCAATTTTAGTTTCATATTTTTCTATTAGTTTTTTCCCTGACTTTTAGGGTTTATTTTGTTACCATAATGAGAAAATTCATATCTAGCAAAATAATGACTCTGAGAAAACAAAAACTCTCTATCATATTGGAGGTCTACATCAAGTATATATAGGGTCGTAATCCCAGGTCTTAATACTGTATTAAGTGTCAAGGGAGGAGATAGAATTTGGAAAACACTAATTTTCAGGATGAATCACCCCAGCGTCGCAAAACCAAAGGTCAAGAGCCAAAATTCCTATGCAGTTTGGAGATCTCGTCAGTCACCTTATTAAGTGGTATGGATGTCAAAGGCCTGCCCTTAAGACATGTGGTACAGCAATGTGTAGAATATAGAAATACACGTTTGATGGCATTTGTGGACTATGAAAAAGCTTATTTTGTGGAGAGTTCTGCGTTATTATGGACTTCCTCTCAAATATGTAAAATTTATTAAGTCTGTTCATGAGCATAGAAAGTGCAAAGATAATGTTAGTGGAGTCCTATGAAATTAATTTCCAGTGAAGAGTGGAATACTCCAAGGGAATGTGTTGCCACCTATGTTTTTTATCCTCCTCATGGATTTTGTAATGCATCGAACAGTTGGGGATGGTGGAGAAGGATTAGACTAGATTGGTAAAAGGAAATTAGCTGACCTAGAGTATGCTGATGATACTGTCCTTATTAGCAGAACACCAAAGGACTTGCAAAGCATGCTTACCAGAATTCACGAAATATCACATGAAGTTGAACTCAGGATAAATAAAAAAAAAGACGGAGATGATAAGACTGGAAAATGCAATGGAAGATAAAATATCATTGGAAGGAGAAAGGAATAATGAGGTGGAATCACTTAAATATTTAGGAACTATGATCTCTAACACACGATCTTTAGTATTTAGGTTTAATGATAGATTGGAAAAAGCAAATCAGACAATGTCGAGATTAAGTAAAATTTAGAAATCAAATTGTCTGAAATTACATATAAAAATCAGGCTATATAACAGTTTAGTGAGATCGGTTTTACTGTATGGACATGAGTCGTGGTTTGATAATGAAACAATGTCCAACAGAATTTGTAGATATCAGAACAAAGCCCTCAGAAGAGTATTGATGGTTAAATGGCAGGACAGGATTAGAAATGAAACTATAAGAGAGATTACTAAAGTGCCCTATGTGGATGAGATTATGGTGAGGGGTAGATGGAGTTGGTTAGGTTATGTTCTTTGCATTCTCCAAGAGAGATTAGTTCACCAAATTTTCAGCTGGGCTCCACAAGGCACTAGAAGAGTTGGATGACCCAGGCCTACATGGCTGAGGACTATGAAGTGTGAAGTAGGAGATGATGAATGGAGAAGTATTGATTTAAAAGCTCAAGATAGAGACGGCTGGCAAAATCTAACCGAGGCCCTTTGTGTTAATAGGTGTGGGAGGAGATGATGATGATGATTGTCATAGCTGTGTGCTATAAAAAAAAGGAAGAAAAAAATTGGGAAGTCATGTTACAATAATACAGGAGTTGTAAAGTGAAACAGAACTAGATTTCATAAATCACATGAAAATTAATCCAAATACATTTTACAATATCATCTCGAGACTGCAACCTACAAACATCAAACAGGAGACAAATATGAATTATGAGACAAGAGTTTTTGTGTTAAAGCCCTAATACAGGCAACATTAATTCATCTGTCAACAGGACACAATTATACAGAACTTTAATACACAGTACAACAAGGATTTCCGAGCAGATTCTGTGTAAAATTATACCAGAAGCTTGCAGAGAAATCCATGAAGTCATAACAAAAGAAATTTCTTCTAATTGCTAATTTGCTGCATTTCTCATGTACTGTATATTAATGAGGAGAAGTTCTGGTTTTCGCTTCACCTCTTCTTTAATAACATAACTAATACCAAGATCCCCAGTTATCTTAGAAATTGCTGCAACTCGTGTTTCACAATCTCTATAAACATCGACCCTCACATCCCAAAGGCCGAAGGGGTGTTATTTATATAACAATCACATTCAAATTTACCTCACAGGACCAATAAAACATGGACATGTTTAAACTTTAAAGTAGAAGATACAGGAATGTCATATCATTGCCATTGGTGACAAACGTAACCTCGTACGTCAGGCAATGACATCTCAGTCTTTATCCACCAATGAGCACAGCTCTCGTTATTTCGGTAATCATATGAAAAACCTATACCGAACTTTGCTCGCTGCTTCTACGCTTCTGATGTTACCTTGAGCAAAGTTCGTCGAGCAAGGTTCGTCCATGTGGACAGAGACTTGATGAATTTTTGAAGGTAGGAAGTTGATTTTATCTCATCAACTTATTCCAGGACTAATTATTTCTACATTAGATGTTAGACTGTGTGGCACATACCTTTTCAATAAGGAAAGGCAGTGAAACATCAGAAAACTGCCAAGTTGTATGATAACAACACTGATATATTAAGAGTAAAAGTTTTTAATTGGTTTATGAAATAAAACCTTCAAAGGTCATCTTTCCTAAAATTGCATTTTGCCTCTGGTTAAGGGCCAAGTGACAAAGTTAGTTATATTCAAGTAAGAGGAAGGGCTCAAAAGGTTTAGATTTTAAAAGAGGTAAATCTATTACTTCTGTGTGAGAAACTTTCTAGAAAGGAGTGTAGACAGTGACTCAGTGGTTTACATAGTCAGATTTTGCAAGGCTTTATCTAAAAGAAACCTGTTTTTATTAGAAATTTACTGGGCCTTAATTACTGTGGTAACTGAGAGATATGATATAATTACGATTTTAATTTATTTGCTTAAACATACTTCAAGTTATTCCTATATTTTTCTCAATGAGAAAGTTTAAGGTTTCATTTATACTGTACAGTATAAAACTTTAGTTTTAAAAGGTGGATAGTGAGTATAGGTTTGGAATCCAGCTAGGAAACTCAAGTTTTTATGTGTTTATGTGCGACTGGGAATGGTTATGTTTTAAACTAGTCTTGAGTGGTTGATAAAAGTTATTAATCTATATAGTTACTTTCCCATCTCCTTCCTTCATTATCCTACCTTTATGAGCGTATGTGAATTAGCAATTTGAACATCAGGGGAGTTGCATAAAAAATAAAAAGAATATTAATGATGAAATCTATTATTTCAATACTCACATGATGTTCATATACATGTCCCCCCTCAACATAACTGATCAGTGATGTCAAGGGACTAGTCATTGGGTTTCTGATTTTGAGAACTTAAGAGTAGGAGGTTAATATTCCATATCACCAACTAGCTAGTAATCATCAGCCATCAACCACCAGATACAGTAATACCTCGAGATATGAGTATAATTCATTCCTGAATCGAGCACGTATGTCAAATTGCTCGTATCTCAATTCAAATTTTCCCATATGAAATATCTTAAAAAACTTTTTCCGTTCCAGCCCTCCAAAAAACCCAAATTAATGATTATAACAATCGAAAAAACATGTTTTTAATGGCTATACTATACAGTTTAAACATACTTTACATGCACTCACAAAATAATATAAATCATTAGTGTCATATGCAATAAAATGTAGTCTTATTATGGAGTTCTTACCTTTGAAACAGAGGAAAACGGCTAATGGCAGTGTGTGCGGAAGAGGAGAGAGGGAGGAAGGGAAAGAGAAAGACTTGGACAGTACAATATTCCCTGTTCCTTACACATAGCATAACACTTAAATTTAAAATTAATTTAACTGAACTTAGCTTAATTTTTTAATCTCTTTATTTTTATCTTCTTTTTATACTTTTTATCTGTATTTTTTTTCCTGTTTGAGGATTGTACATATCGTCAACGTACTGGGCTCGTATATTAATGCAAAATTTTGCTCAGAGGCTAGCTTGTATCTCGGAATGCTCATATGTCCAGATACTAATGTAGTATGGTGATTCCTAGAGGGGGGAGACATTTTGCAAGGAGAGATAATGGGAAATTTTATTTTGTGGTGGATATTGACACAGCTTTGAGTAAAAGAAATAGGAACATCAGGCGAATATAAAAATAAATTTTATCATTATTTTTTTTTTATTTTTTTTTTTTTTTTTTTATTTTCCCTCTTGAATGGAGATGTAATTGGGAATTGTTTTCAACCCAAACCCTTAATGATTTTGTTTAAATCAAAAGATTAGAGACAATTATTTTCTCAAGTTCAAGTTAACTGTAATTCAGCAACAACTAAATAGCTACAGTATAAAGTTTCTTACCAGGAGTCCGGAACTTCAAGATATTTGAAAATGTTCTGGGATCCAGTACTCTTGAGATTTTAGCTCCTATGCCTTCAGCATGCCAAGTTCCCTTGTGAAGCATACCATCTTCCAAAACATACCTGTAATTTCAATAATATGCAACATGAAAGAATTTACCAAAACAAAGAGAACAGAATGATAAAAAGGGTATATTTCCATTATTTCAATGTCCTACCCTAAATTCACTGTGATACAAGCTATGAATATGTCGTTTTGGTTGTAAAAAATGAAAAAAAGTTGTTCTCCCATATCAGAAACTACAGTACTATTTTTATATGCAGCCATTAGTGACTGCCATGGTGGAACAACCCATTCTTGCTTTGTCATATAAAAGTTGATATCTATGTGTCGTTCCTGTTTATAGAGGATGGCGGTGTAATACTATTTAATTTTTAACCCTGGATAGGTACGCTACTCGGACACCCCTTTAAGGGTATACTCGGTCGTGCGCGACCCCGACTCCGAAAAAAATTCAGGAAAAATTTAGTTATACATCAATCTGTATTGTTTGACTTGCTAAAAATACTTCAAAGAATGCTAAAAACTACTGAAAATATAAATGATACCCATCTACAAAATAACTATTTATTGGAAATATATTAAAAATTTAAGTATACAAAAAAAAAGACGACGTAAATATTCACAAAAAATAGAAATATACATATACACATAAATCCCTTTAGGGACACCTTCTTAGATGGCAAAGCAACAGCGTGTAATTGCTGGAATTGAGATGGACCCATAGAAGTCAAGATCTGAAATGAGAAATAAAGGGTAACTTTTTTTGGCCAAAAAAATTTGTCCAAATTTCATGAATTTTTTTGGGTACCCAAATGAAATAGGAAGAGGCTAATTTTTTTTATAGAATAAACTCATATTATCCTAGAACAGAAATACATAATAAAATGTGCACTAAGATGTAATTTACTGTTATATCAGGGGTGAAATCTAAAGGTCATTTTTTGACGGCCTAGTTTCACAATGTAAATTTCTTATGAAAATCATTGTATCTCCTATAAAATATGATATTTATGCATTAAAATATACCAAAATATCATGAATTCTATACAGAACAAGAATATATAGAGATATGCCAACTTACCTTTCGGGTATGTCAACAAAATGGCCGCAGACCGCAACAACTCTTACAGCCCAATCTACCACTTGAAATGAAGAATGGGGTTGCAAACTCCATATTATCATCAACATATCTTTTTAACTCCATTAGAAGTGTGTTGATGACATCCATGCCGAGGGAATACTGCCTGCTGGCCATTATTGAAGATAAATTCAAAATAAATAGAAAAAAATAAAATTTGCAAAAAATGAAAAAAATTCAGAAATTAGCATTTGAGGGAAAATGGACCTCATGGCAATATATGACATCTAAGCCAAAACCAATGTCATGCAAGTGGTAGACACACCATCCACCCCCACTTTCCAACTATAAAGAACCAAACAAGTATCAACACTGTTTGACAATTTATAATTATGTAATAACTTTGTTGTTTGATCACTTACCCTTATAAAGGTATGTCAGGGTCGAGGTCGACCCCTGGGGGGGGGGGTAAAAAAACGGGGAAGGAGGGAAGTTAGACGAAAATCAGTCCTAAAGCAGACAATGGCATGTAGACTAGTCACCCCTTGCAGGTCGATCACTTCCATATTCGAGACAGCTGATGATTTATGGGGAAAAAACAGGTTTTGAAAATGCTGTAGGGGTCGCGTACGACCCATCATACCTTTCCAGGGTATTAGTATTCAAGGAAGGTCTTCTGACGACACTTTGAACAAAGTTTGTCGAGCAAAACTCGTCCGCGTGGACGAGTCTTAATGAGCTTTTGAAGGTGGGAACTCATCCTGTTATATGAGTGAGGCTGGAACAGCCATTGAAATTCAATGAGGATAATTATAACTACACTCACCACAAGGAGCGGTTAGGTTCCGTTTCTCATACTGGTCACCATGGCTTAAAAACTTTGGACTTTGCCTCTAGATCAGGTTGTGAACAAATCATAAGTGAAACTACTCATAGGTCTGGTAACTGCTTGGAACTTGTATACACTGACTTCCCTGGTATTATAACAATCAAGATTGGTTTTTCGGTTAGGCCATTTGATCACGCCTTGCTTCAATAATAATTAAAACTTAAGCAGCCTGTAATGGTATTTTGAGTGATCTTTTGCATTTAAATTGGTCATAATTGTAAAAGTGTTAAGACTATTGTTGTCTTGAGTCAAAATGTTGTCAACATAATTGATAGGTATATCCCTTCCCACGTGTTAAAATATTGAGTGAAACACACACACTGGTTCAATGATGACTGCAGGCACACTTATTTTGAAAAGCAGCAATCCAGTCATCTTTGGAAGGGTAACAGATCAGAATTAACGAGGAATACCTATACTCAGCTAAGAGTTATTTCTCTGAATTTTTGGGCTCCGGCCATATCGTCCTGATGGAATTTCCTTTAAAGTAGCTTCCTAGGTTATATTTGACTACATTGATATATCCCAGAGAATTTTACCTTAAGGTAACCAGAATTCTAATTCCTGGCACAAATATCCCTGGCTTTCGCCTTTAAGGATATCGCATATCAGAGGATGTATTCTTGAAACGCCACATAGCTATCTTCACCCCGAATAGTGTTTTCGCTTCGAGAGGGGAAAGTGGAAAGAATCGAAGGAGAGCCGTTATTAAGGCATGCTCGACTCCTACTGTTGGAGTACCTGTATGACGTCACGACCGGGCGCCATCTTGTTATTCCTTTATTCGTAGCGGCTTTGCTCGTTTTTTTCCCGGTGCTCTCACGCTACTTTTTTTATTTATCTATCGCCTCTGGAAAGTTGAGTATTATCTTTACTTTGTATAAATGAAAGCTCTTGCCAGTTTTTTATTCGATCCAGGGTTCAATTAATGTAACAAGAGCTGTTGCCTAACCAGAGGCGTCATGGACGCTGTCGTTCGCTATGCATGAGTCATTTAGTTAGCCAGAACGACCTTCCCGGTGTTATTAGCTTTAATAAATTTAGCTATTTAGCCTTCATTGCTAGGAAATTTTATATTATGCCGATAGTATTCGTGGGTTTTGGCGATTTAGGTAACTGATCCTCGCTTACACTAGGCTTCCTAGCCTAGGCATTTTGCTTTTATTACTTTCATGCATGATATAATAGTTTTTCCTAGTGTGGCAATTTTATTGAAGCTTTAGGCAATATTTTATACATGTAAGATATTTACTGCATAAATTTTCCTCTTCCAAAGATAGTATACGAGAGTTTCGGTGATTTAGGTAATCGATGCTCACTGCCTCTAGGCTACTAGCCTAGGGGCTTTAGTATACTTTCATGCACATCCTCGATTGCTCTTGTATCGCTTATTCAAGTGGAGACTGATACCTCCTAGTCTTTTATAGGGTGATACTAATCTCCTTCGGAGAATCAAGTGCAATCTCTTCTCCCTCTGAGTTAGCCTAGGCTGAACCCTAGTCAGCTTTACCTCGAATTGCTTTTGAGTAAAACTAAGCTAGGGTGTTTCTGTCCTTTCCCTGTAACCGCAGATGCAGGTTTTTGGGTTTAGTCAGAACCTCAGAGTATTCCGTCTGTGGTTAGTAGCCGACAAGCAAGGTGAATGGAATTCCCTGGCTAGGTTAGGCTACCGACGCAGGAGGCTAGACCTGCCTAGGCCACACCTGAAGGCATTATATGATATGATGCCTTTTCCCTGTGGCCTAGCAGACAGTCCTGTGCCGGCAGAACCTAAGCTGAAGAATAGAATTCTTCTATTGCTTGGGGGACACTGACACTAGACTCTGTTTCCTTTCTGTCTAGAGATAACGGCGAGGGTGCTGCCAATCTCGTTTCTGTATTGGACTAGCCCTAGGCTAGGGAATAGAATTCTCTGGCCACATGGGATAGTTCTAATACTGGAACAGAGTCTCGTTAGGTGAGGTAGGACAGGCTTTACTGCCGGCTCCTTCCACACCCTACAGGACTCTCACCCCTCCCCACTCTGTCCTTTAGTGATGGCCTAGCCATCACATACCTTTGGGCATCATCCTACAATCGACCCTAGTGCCGGTAGGTTATGGAACTGGCTCGGGTTTTCTGTCTGTTGCTTGGCTGTGCCGGCTGCCAGCAGGGGCCCCAACCCTGTGTTGAGTGTTCTTCAGTCCTCTCTTGGTCTGCCATCCATAACCTTGCCGGCAAAGGCCTGCAAGGTTATGGATGGATGGAAGCTTGAATGTTACATTCTCCCCTTCCATTTGAACCCTCATTCTGGACAGAGGACAGTAAGGCTGAGCCTTTACATGATCCTTCGTCCAGGCTTTCTCTCTCTCTTCTGACTAGTACCCTGGGTCCTACCTGCTGGCAGCTATGCTGGCTGCCGGCAGCCGGATAGGCTGCAGACTGCTGATATAACATAACTAATCGCCGGCTGGCATAGATTGCTGACAGCCGGTGGCCCACCGGCTATCTGCCGACAACTATGCTAACTGCCGGCGGCCCACCGACTATCTGCCAACAACTATGCTAACTGCCAGCAGCCGGACAGATGGCCGACTGCCAGTATACTACCTAACCGCCGGCTAACAGAGGCTGCCGACTGACGGTGACCTCCCGGAGGCCAGCAACCCACCGACAGCCGGCGATCTGCGGCCCATTACCCCCAGAAGGCAGTACTCCTTCTGACTTGTACCCAGGTGCTAGCCTGCTGGCACATTCCAGCGGGTACTACAGTATATGACTATACAGTAGACAGTATAATTGCTATATAGGTCATACTGCAATCAGAAAACTACAGTATAGTTTATAAGGTAGCTCATATTTTTTCTAACATACACTGTGTTTTCATGGGCAGCCTATTGTGAGACCACTTAATACAAAGAAAATGAGTTCTTTCTTTAATATATAAGTGATCACTAAATACAATCCCCAACATTAAAATTCAGAAGACAGTGTTAAGTTACACTTTTATACAGTATATCCTGTTTGGATAGAGATCTTCCAACGGTTGTCTAACAATAGAAATACCCTTGATTTTAATTTTGAGGGAGGTCACAGCAATTGGCTGGACAGGAAACACACGTATGTGTCTTTCCTTCTTCCTTTCTAGCTTACCTATCCTAAGCTATATATACATAACAATATTATATACTTAATATTGTGAAATAATTCACCTAATACTCATTTTATTTTCCTCTCTTTACAGGAGGACCATTCCAAGTGCGGGAACCATTTCTGCAACGTCCGCAGCAAGAACTTCTGCGGTCATGGACTATGCAGGACGCACGCGCGCTGTGCAGCGACGAAGGGAGCTCTGAAGTATTGGGACCCACAGGTATGTGACGTTTGCTCTAACTTGGTTACTGAGGCTTTTGATGACCCAAAGACAACCGAGTCAAGGGATTCAGCAAGAGAAAAGCTGCGAAAATGGGTCAGGGGTTTTCAAAAGAAAACCACCAGGCCCTACCTTCCTAATGAAAAGATGAGGGCCTGTCTTTTCCCAAGGGCATATTCGGATGCAGTAATCCCGCAACCTCAACCAGAGATCCCCCTCGTCCAGATTCCGATAGAAGCTGATGTATCAGATGCCATGAAGGACATCCACCTAGAAGACAAGATGTCAAAAGTGTCAGAAGGAACTGAAAGGAGTCTTCTTGCCGAAGACCAGGAGGAGGAGTCATTGATGGCTCCCGAGACCGATGAAGAAGGAACCGAGATAGTTTCGGTTTCATCAGCTCCGACCGCAGAGCCCGTCTCCTCAACCTCCTCTGCTCCCCAATTGGCCGACATGAGTCAGACTCTTACATCTATCCTCACTATGGTCCAAGACCTGAAAAACCAGTCCACTGTAAAAGAAGTTGCGTTAAGGTTGGAAATGCACCAACTCGCAGCTTCCCGTGCAGCCCCAAAGAAGCTGAGCGTGAAGGATCTTCCCCCTTTCTCGGCCGTCAACCCGTGGAGGCATGCTGAGCACATGCCAATGTCAGGGGGAAACATCTTCATCTTCGACAAGCCGGACACAGTTCCTGTCGAAGATGTGGAATTCTGGCCCAGCCTAAGGGCCTACCCAGACTGCTATGTTCGTCTTAGGACGGAACCACCTTCGAAAGAGGAGATAGAGCCGAAAGAAGTCATAATCCTTGACCTCCCCAAAGCTCAGGCCACGCTATCCAGCACACTGAAGGAGAGGGCCTTCACTAATTCCAAAGTGCCGGCTCTGAGTAAGAAGCACCCTTACTTCGTTGCTTCTTCTTCCCGAGCCTTCCCCTTTATGGAAAAAGGGTACAAGGCAGCCTTGAAGGCAATCAAGGCAGGGAAACCATGTCCCACACTTGAGGAGTGTAGGTCGTTCTCCCTCGCCCTACCATCGGACGAAACAGATTGGAAGGATGTGCATAATATCTTCTCAGTCAGGAAGCTGGAGGCCGACATTGCCGGACATCAGTTCGGCGAAGACCTCCCTAAGTTGTCAGACTTTCACCTGCGCCGGGAGCAGGAAATGAAAGAAAGACTTGCCACCTCAATGTCTCTTCAAACCAGACTGAAGACGATGGCAAGCGTCTCCCCATCCCCAGACATGTACATGGTCTTTGCCAAGGCTCACCTGGCAACAGTGACCAAGGACCTATACAACTTTATCAAAGCCAGAAGGGCTTGTAGAGAGTTCGTGTTCGCCTCGGCTGCGGTGAGGCACGAACCAAGGAAGCTGATATCCAGCATCTGGGGTAAGGACCTCATTCCAAGTGAAGTGGTTAAGGAGGTTTTCGACAAAGCTGCCACTGAGAATAGAAATCTTCTCCAAAAGTGGGGCTTGTCGATGAAGAGGAAGTCTTCCCAGAATGAGGGTCCCCAACCCAAGAGGAAGACTAAGAGGCCAAGAGCGCCCTCTTGCCCACCTAGACAACACCAACACCTTCCCGTGGCCATGGTGCCCCAGGCGGTAGCACAACCACCCACCACGTACCAATTGGTACCCCAGCAGTTGGCGACACAGTCGCCTGTCTTTACCCCGGCCTTCGAAAGGCAATCCACTACCTTTCGGCTGAAATCTAGAGGCTCCTTTCGAGGCTCCTCTAGACGCCTCTCAAGAGGCAAAGGCAACAGGGGTGGACGTGGCCAAGGAGGCAAGACCTCTGGTCACCACTTCAAGTAAGATGCTTCCAGTAAGAGGGAGACTATTCTCTTTCCGGGATCGTTGGACCTTCGATCCCTGGGCCCACAGCCTGATCAAGAACAGACTAGTTTGGAGCTGGAACGCAATTCCTACAGCTTTCCCTCAATTCTTCCAACACTCAACCCCCATTCTGGAAGAATATGTCCAAGAATTTTTAGACAAAAGAGTAATAAGGAGGGCAAAGTCCGTCAAGTTCCAAGAAAGGCTGTTTTGTCTTCCAAAGAAGGACTCGGACAAACTCAGAGTCATTCTAGACTTGTCACCACTCAACAAGCTCATAGTGAACCACAAGTTCAGGATGCTCACCCTTCAACACATAAGGACCCTACTGCCCAAACAGGCATACACAGTCTCCATAGACATGGCAGACGCATATTGGCATGTCCCAATCAATCGACAAGTTTCCTCCTACCTGGGATTCAAGCTAAAAACAGACAATATGTCTTCAGAGCTATGCCCTTCGGACTAAACATAGCCCCAAGGATCTTCACAAAGCTTGCAAACGCAGTCATTCATCATCTACGCCTAAAAGGAGTTCAGGTAATAGCCCATCTGGACGATTGGCTGGTGTGGGCAGCATCCGAAGCAGAATGCATGCAAGCCTCCAAGAAAGTGATCCAGTTCCTAGAACATCTGGGATTCAAGATCAACATGGAAAAGTCTCGACTATCTTCAGCTCAAAAGTTTCAATGGCTCGGAGTTCATTGGAACTTACAGTCACACAGCCTCTCCCTTCCATCAAAGAAGAGAAGAGAGATAGCGGGATCTGTCAAGAGACTTCTAAAATCCGCTCGGATATCAAGACGACAACAGGAGAGAGTACTGAGCTCCCTCCAATTCACCTCAGTGACAGACCCAGTGCTGAGGGCACAATTAAAAGATGCATCAGGAGTCTGGAGAAGATACGCATCAAACGCTCGAAGAGATCTAACAAGACCAATACCAACCCGTCTGCGATCACTTCTCAAGCCATGGTCGGAGGACAAGCACCTAAAGAAATCGGTGCCCTTACAACCACCTCCACCCTCAGTCATCGTTCACACGGATGCCTCAAAGGAAGGATGGGGAGCCCACT
This sequence comes from Palaemon carinicauda, assembly GCF_036898095.1. NCBI lineage: Eukaryota > Metazoa > Arthropoda > Malacostraca > Decapoda > Palaemonidae > Palaemon > Palaemon carinicauda. The sequence goes on from NC_090742.1 coordinate 49,467,974, forward strand.
CTCAACAACGGAAAGTCCAGGGGACCTGGTCCTCCCTCTTCAAGACCTTCCACATCACTACTAATTAATACAAAATGTTCTGGAAGATCGTGCATGATACAAAGCTCAGAGCAAAAATAATTTTACGTTCTTCAATGAAAGTGATGTCAAAATCAAATTAATGACAAAAAAACAATCAACTTGGTGAATTGCTAAGGAATTGTCTAACACACTGTATGAAAACCATAAAGAGGTTTTAAGAATAATTTTTAGTCAAAGTTATCTTTAGATTTTGTAAAAAAAAAAAAAAAAAAAAAAAAAAGACATTTTAAATATTACGAGAAGTTGTTTTTGTAAAATAGGAGGGAATTCAAACAATACGCTAATTCCATGAGAAGAAGGAAACATATTAAGTAACAAAGTAAGATAGTAATAAAGTTGACAGACAAGGAGTACAACACTTTAGACACAATATCTGTTATCTAAAATAGGACCCATGAAGTAAAAATAAACACTGATAGAGATAGTTTGAGTTGAAATGTGCAACCTAAGATGGGTTATATACTAGCCAACCTAACTCACTAAGGTTTCCACTAGTGGTTAGTAACCCTTCCCATATGACAAGAATGAGTCTGGGAATGGCAAAAACCCCTGCCACTGACTTTCCATGAGAGAAATTTAATTCCTACAATAGCATATAAAATATCAATAAAAAATGTCGTTAACACATTCCCATTAGCTCTTCATACAAGAGCACTGGAAAACTACTTTGCCACAAATTTCCGACAACAAAGCATCGTAAAAAAAAATGTCAAGCTATTCTTGAAACTAATACGTATATCTGCTTTGCTTTTGACAGGGTGATGATATGAAAGTAGTAACATAAGGCTTGTTTTACAATGTTGTTAATGTAGAACAGGAACTAAAAGCTACTCTCTCTCTCTCTCTCTCTCTCTCTCTCTCTCTCTCTCTCTCTCTCTCTCTCTCTCTCTCTCTCTCTCTCTCTCTCTCTCTCTCTCTCATTATTTTGAATATTTGTCACCTCATTAACATTTTTTTCTCTTTCAGCTTTTCTCTCTTGCTCCTAAATATTAACCATGGTGAAAGTATCTTCATATTTCATATTAACTTAATATATATCAAATTACAAAAAATCAGTATTTTCAAGTGTCAGAAAACGGGCATTGGGTGTCATACCCCATATCGCCCACCTTCGCTCAAAATGTTGGCCCAATTACGCAATATGACAGATCTATGAATATTTGCATATGAAACTGCGCTAACGCTCAGGTGAAATAAAAATCAAATTGCCGACTTGCTTCTACAAATGTTTATTTTTTACGATAGGCGACTTGCAGATTATAAAACACTTCCGTACACATTGAAGCTAAAATGTTTTGTAATGACCCTTGGTTGGTCATGTCTGTTGATAAGATTCAATAATATATGAGAATACCGATTCAAGATTGTATATATCATAAGCATAATTTTATTCTCATATTTACCTAGCATATTTCATTAACTGCACATTTTACACACAAACCCAGTCAAGATGGAATAAGATAAGGTGAGTTACCTACAGGTCCCGTTTTCTACACTCACACGCATGATGTCACCTGGAGAGTTCAGCCAGGTGACATATAGGCAGGAAATATGCCGCGGTTTTCCTTTTTTTTCACAGACGTTTTTGTTTCCATTTGCGTTGACAGATTCATCATGGTTATATGTGTCATAGATGGGTGCTCCAATTCTTATAAAACCAATATACTGTAAGTGTTGGTGGTGAAAAAATAAAAAAAAGATTTTACCCTTTCCCAAAAGATGCAGAACTCTGTAAGAAGTGTGTGAATATATACAAAAGAAATGATGGTAGCAATGCCAAATCTGCACAAATTTGTTCGTCACATTTCCAACCCAATGATTTTGCCAGAACCCTTATGCAGAATTGCTCAATCACTGCCCTAAGACTGTCTGAAGTCTAAAAGAAGATGCCATACTGACACAAAATCTTTATAATAATGTAATTACTGTTGTGATTCAGGTAAACCTGTCACTAATATCTCGTCACTTTAGTTTCGTTCACTAGACATACTGTATGTTGCATGTAGCATTTTGGTCAACTAGGAGAACTGTATATGAATTGGTTCACTTTAAAAAAAAAAAAAATACGAGAATATATGGATATACCGATTATATTTCTCATCCAAGTAAATCTTAAGCTACGATGGGAAGAATGTTGCTGAAAACATGGAATGTTTTACGGTAACCTGAATAAGGGGGTCAAGATGCCTTGTGGTCATAAGACCTGCTGGAAACATGCAGACTGCCATGTTTCCAAGGGATCATTCGCTATCTGTGAACCATTGAACTGCATTATATGCGAGGATCTCCTTTATTCTGGCATCTATGATACTGACGTTCCTGAGGATGAGAGAGCTTGGGGCCAGAAGACCATCAGACACCGGGTGAGGGGGTTTCAAAAGAACTCTCAACAAGATGCCCCTTATCTTCCTTCACTGGAATTAAAAGATTTTAAAAGATTTCCTATTCCCCAGTGTAGATATAACCGCAGTGTACGGTCAACAGATACCAACGGTTCAACTTCCACCGGTGCATCTGGTTCCTGCAGATGAAGTCCGGGACGCTCTTCAGGATATGAATCTGGATGCTGACAATATGTCAACAGCCTCTTCCGTTAAATCGGAAAAAAGAAAGGTTATTATTGACAGCAAAAGCCTCGCATGACTCACTCGATGGGCAACAGGTAGGTGATACCATAGTACTTCTTCCCTTACCTATTCATGTCCCTCCACCTGATACACCTGCCTCATCTTCTACTCCTCTTCCAACTCCAACTGGCCCCTTGTTCCCTGGTCATTTGGAGTTCATGGCTTCCATGAAAGCATTCATGGAAAATATCCATGCAGAACATAAGAAGGCGCAAGCGCCCTTAGAGGCAAAGATAGGGACGCTTCAACAGGCACCAAAGGCCAAGGCTCCACAAGCTTTGAGTCTGCCTGACTGTTCGGCAAAGAACCCTTGGCATTATGAAGAACATTTGGTTCTGAGTGAGGGGCACCTTATTATTGGCAAAGGCATGAGCTCTAAACCAGTTTCAGATTTAGTGTTTTATCCCTCCAGCGAGAATTACCATTTCTGCTATGTTAGGATAAATTCTGAAGGGGATAATACGATTCCTAAGGAAACTATTATCCTAGACCATGGTAAGGCTTAAACTCTGTTGGTCAAGGAGCTCAAGTCCGCTGAGTTCACTAACACTCAACTTTCTGCTTTTGGCAGGAAGCAAGCTACCTTTGTAGCTCCTAAAGATACTGTCTTTCCCTTTGCTTCAATGAGTCTGGAGGCTGTTAGGAAGGCAGTAGTGGAAGATAGACCCATGCTAGTGCTTGAGGAGTGCAAGCCTGTTTTACCTTCACAGTTGGTAAACTGGAAAGAGACGTTGGAGGTAAGCAGTTTAATGAGAGACTGCCCAGAATTCCTGATTTCCTTCTAAAAGCGAAATAGAATGTTTACTTCTCTTAATCTCATGGAAAATCTTTCAATGGAAAGAGTAATCAGCTAAGGTAAGTAGAACTCCAGTTTTTGCTCCTCTTACTTACAATCCACTACTAATTCTCTAATTTTTGAGTTTGTCAACATTAGCTGCGCTTTCAAAGCTTATAGAACAATAAATGTTGGGTAAGTATTGAGATAACATTTTCTATCTTTAAAATCTGGTAAGGACTGACATTACCACTGTAATCTTGTGAGAACTCCCCCTTAACCCTGGATAGGTACGGTCCTCGGACACCCCTTTAAGGGTATACTCGGACGCGAACGACCCCGACGCCAAAAAAAATTCTTGAAAAATCAGTTTTTGCAGTAACCTCCTTTTTTCTTTTGCCAAAAAAAACTTCAATGAATGCTTAAAACAACTGTAAAGATAAATACTACTCATCTGCAGAAAAACTATTTATTATAAATATTTTAAAAAATTAAGTAGAAAAAAAAAAGACCTGACATAAAAATTCATAAAAAAAAAGTTTATACATATATACACAAATCCTTTTAGGAATTGATTCTTGAATGTTTAGGACACATCTTGATGTATTTTGGATGAAGTCAGACCCATGGAGGTGAAGATCTGAAATGAGAAAAAAAGGGTAACTTTTTTTGGCCAAAAAAAATTGTCCAAATTTCATGATTTTTTTTGGGTACCCAAATGAAATAGGAAGTGGCTAATTTTTTTAGGGAATAAACATATGTTATCCTAAAATAGAAATATGTAAAAAAATCTTCATTATTTTGTAAATTACATTTATATCAGGGGCCATATCTAAAGGTAATTTTTTGAGTACTTGGAAATTTCGTAAAAAAATACATATATTTAATATATAATATGATATTTATGCAGGTAAAAATATACCAAAATATCACAAATTCTATAGGGAACAAGAATATATATAGATAGGGCAGCTTACGCTTCGGATATGTCCACAAAATGGCCGCCAACCACACTGACTCAGACTCCCTAATCTGCCACTTGAAATGTAGGAAGGGTATGTCAATTTCAAGGTGTTATTTACTAATCTAATTATTATTGGATATGCATAAAAATTGTATGGTGGGTTGCTGGATAATTGTCGATTATTTTACGACTATAAAATTAAAATTCTGACCCAAAAAATTTTTTTTGAAGGGAAATAAAATCGAAAAAAAAAAATGTAAAACAATATTTTAGCTAAAAAAATTTGATGATATTCAATCAAAAAAAAAGTAAACAAAATTTTCCGACAAATAAACATCTAGAGGAATCATTACTCTGTGATAGTTCCTTAGTACGTAGTAATTTTGAAAGAATTGGGAAAAAACGAAAAAATGGCAATCACCGGAAAATCGAACACATACCTATATATACGCCATATCTGGCTAAAAAAAAGATAGGCATGGGTAGCCAGATCATCTAGAAACACTTTCCAACACTATAAAAATATAAGTTTTGCGACACTACTTGCCAATTCCTTACGGTAACATGACTAAGCAAAAAAATGCAAAACAAATAAAAAGGGGCACTCGTGGAAAAATGGCCATTCTAATATACGGCATTTCAGAAAAAAAAATTTTCAGCCACGTGCTAGGCAAACCATCAAGGCATATTTTCCGACAAATAAACATATAAATGAAATATTACTCTGTGATAGTTCCTTAGTACGTAGTAATTTTGAAAGAAATGGGAAAAAACGAAAAAATGGCAATCACAGGAAAATCGAACACATACTTATATATACGCCATATCTGGCTAAAAAAAAAATAGGCATGGGTAGCCAGATCATCTAGAAACACTTTCCAACACTATAAAAATATAAGTTTTGCGACACTACTTGCCAATTCCTTACGGTAACATGACTAAGCAAAAAAATGCAAAACAAATAAAAAGGGGCACTCGCGGAAAAATGCCCAACATTCTAATATACGGCATCTCAGATAAAAAAAAAAGACATGCACGTGTTAGCCCAACCATCAAGGCACACTTTCTAACACATAAACATGAAAAAAAAATCAATAATATACGGCAATTCCTTACTACGTATTAAATTTGTACAAATATTGAAAAAAAAACAGAAATTGGCAACCGCAGTTAAATACCCAATATACCAATAACTACGTCGTATCTGACAAAAACAAAATCACGCATGGGTAGCCAGATCATCTAGACACACTTTCCAACATTAAAAAAGCAAAAGTTTTACGACACTATTTCGCAATATCTTACGGAAAAATGACTTGGCAAAAAAATTAAAAAAAATTAAAAAGGGACACTCGCGGTAAAATGCCCGACATTCTAATATACGACATCTCAGATAAAAAAAAAGACATGCACGTGTTAGCCCAACCATCAAGGCACACTTTCTAACACATAAACATGAAAAAAAAATGAATAATATACGGCAATTCCTTACTACGTAGTAATTTTTACAAATATTGAAAAAAAACAGAAATTGGTAACCGCAGTTAAATACCCAATATACCAATAACTACGTCGTATCTGACAAAAACAAAGTCATGCATGGGTAGCCAGATCATCTAGACACACTTTCCAACACTAAACAAGCAAATGTTTTACGACACTATTTGGCAATATCTTACGGAAAAATGACTTGGCAAAAAAATGAAAAAAAATGAAAAAGGGGCACTCGCGGTAAAATGGTCCTCGTGGTGATGAACGACATTTTAACTAAAAAAAAAAAACATGCACATGGTAGCCAAACAATCCACCAAGACTTTCCACAACTGATAACCTATACAAGTTGCACCATTCTACGACAATTTCATAATACGTAATAACTTTGATAATTATGCAAACTACCTCAGAAGGGTAAACTCGGACGCGAACGACCCCGACGCGTCTCAGAAATCGGGGAAGGAGTACAGCTACAGCAATGCACATCTGGACACTACTAGAGCGTGTAGGGGAGACACCTCCTGCAGGTCGATCACCCACAAATTCAGTCACAGGGGTGAGTCACGTGAGAAAAACCTGTTTTTTTTTGACGCTCGGGGTCGCAAACGACCCACCGTACCTATCCAGGGTTAATATTATCTCCGCTTATTACTTGCCCCAATAAGTGTCAAGCTGAAATTACAGGCCAACATTATAGCAATAAAAACATTTTGAATTTTACAGTTGCATGAAGAACTCGAGGTATGGTATACAGGAATGTATGGCAAAGAGAAAATCAAATGTCACACAAAAGTGACCAACTCACCAGATGCTTAAAACAATCTAACTGAGGAGGAAGAAAATTCCAGTTATATGCAATGGTACTTTTCAAATTGCTCATATACATTTATAGGGAGTTTTATAACACAAAACAGTACGTACACAGTGCAATAAAATTGAAAACTCAAACCTCTACTTACTTTGACACAGTAGTACAATAACCAATAAACAATTTTGAGTGAAATAAAAAATACTTGCCTTTGAGGAGGTTGTTCTGTAAGATGCTTGCAATAATGAGATAAGCCAAACTGAGCAATCTGAATTGGATAAGTATATCCAGAACTTTGCCACTGTGTTGAAATAGGAACACCTGAAATGGAAAAGAAGAATTAAATGATTAATGAATTTTGACATACTGAAAGATAATCCTACCTTACGCTGCAAATCACATAATGGAAACCTAATTTTATCTGTAAAAGTTGAATGATAACAAGAAACCTTAAGTCCTAATGAATTCTAAATATTCATTCAAAACACCACGATAGAAGGCTATCAGTCTACCCTCTGAAACTTAATATCTCATTTCACCATTTAATGACTCGGAATAGGACTCTTCCACTTACCTTCTGTTGCCGAGACACACTTAACCCTCTCCCGAGCCTCAACATTGTACAACTCAAAGTTAAGGAATGTTCCAGTTGGGTTATAAACTCCCTGAGGCTCATAAACTCTGCTGTAACTGTGTGACCATTCAAACACGTCTGAACCATCACTCTTCTGATCTAGCCTTCCATAAACCTGTAACATAAAAATAACCTAAAGGAGCTATACATTATGAAATGTATGATCTGTGAGTTTTAAGGTGATGGCCGATTATATCAGTGAAGTGAAAGAATTTTACATAAATGACGAAAGTTAAATATGATACCTTTGTTAGTAAAATGCATAATATAGTATAATGATTTATGCTCACGTACCAGATAAAACAAATAAGAAGATACTTTTTCAAGAGTTGGACTGATCTGTAAAAATTCTAATTTCATACCTTAAATTTTAAACTACTTCACTTCATATTTTAACAAATAGTAAAATGACAGAATCAAATCACTGATACAATAAGAAAAAAGAATTGCACCTTTCTATTTATAAACTGTCTATTAATTGATATAAAAGTAGACTCCCAAATTATTCACAACATTTCAAATGAACTTCAGAAATCAAAAGACGAAAGGAATAGAGCTCTTCTGATCTAAAGGAAGAGCAAAGTGCACAGATATTATCAAATAAACTAATCTACTTTACATATGACATCTAGTAAATTTCAAAATCAACAAGCTTTTGCGAGAGAGAGAGAGAGAGAGAGAGAGAGAGAGAGAGAGAGAGAGAGAGAGAGAGAGAGAGAGAGAGAGAGAGAGAGAGCCTTATTGCCTTATTTGCCTTATTTTTTGTTTGGGTTCCCCCAGGTCCCTCAGTGTGAGGCACCTCGTATATCCACCAGAGAGTTGCTAATGCATCTTCCAGTGTATTTTGCATCTTCCAGTCTTGGATGGTCTGGGATGCATCTTAGGTATTTATCGAGCTTATTCTTAAACACATCTACGCTCACTCCTGATATGTTTCTTAGAGGAGCTGGCTTCACATTAAATAGTCGCTGCATTATCGATGCTGGTGCGTAGTGGATTAATGTCCTGTGCGCCTTTCTTAGTTTACCTGGTATATTTTTTGGCACTATTAATCTACCTCGGCTTGCTCTTTCTGATATTTTTAGCGCCATGATGTTTTCAGTAATTCCTTCTATTTGCTTCCATGCTTGTATTATCATGTAGCGTTCTCTTCTCCTTTCTAGACTGTATAGTCTTAAAAATTGCAGTCTTTCCCAGTAGTCAAGGTCCTTAGCTTCTTCTATTCTAGCAGTATAGGACCTATGTACACTCTCTATTTGCGAAATATCCTTTTGGTAGTGTGGGTACCATATCACATTGCAGTACTCGAGTGTACTACGTACATAAGTTTTGTAAAGCATAATCATGTGTTCAGCTTTTCTTGTTTTAAAGTGTCTGAATAACATTCACATTTTTGCTTTACATTTAGCCAACAGTGTTGCTATTTGGTCGTTGCATAACATATTCCTATTTAACATTACACCAAGGTCTTTAATTGCTTCCTTGTTTGTGATTGTCTCATTATTAGGTCCCTTGTATGCATATACCATTCCTTCTCTGTTTCCATAATTTATTGATTCGAATTTATCGGAGTTAAATACCATCCTATTTATCTCCGCCCATTCATATATTTTGTTTAGATCTCTTTGTAGGGAGTTCCTATCTTCATCACAAGTAATTTCTCTACTTATTCTTGTGTCATCGGCGAAACTTCTCACTACGGAGTTTTCAACATCACAGTCTATGTCTGAGATCATAATAACAAACAGCAGTGCAGCTAATACCGTACCTTGTGGCACACCAGATATTACCTGGGCTTCATCTGATTTCTCGTCATTTGCAGCCACTATCTGTTTTCTGTTTTGCAGGAATTCTTTTACCCATTTTCCTATCTTTCCCACAATATTATGCTTTCTCATTTTTTTCTCCAATATGTTATGGTCTACCTTGTCAAAGAGAGAGAGAAAAATTGTATATACTATAGTGTATAAGTGAAATACTAAAATTTGACTAAATGGTATATAACAATAAATAAATATATGCAGTATATATATAAATTATATATATATATATATATATATATATATATATATATATATATATATATATTGCTCAATGTATATACATATATCTTCTTTTCTTGCAACCTCCTTATATATATATATATATATATATATATATATATATATATATATATATGTATATATATATATATATATATATATATATATATATATATATATATATATATATATATATACATATATATATACAGTATATATATATATATATATATATATATATATATATATATATATATGTATATATATATATATATATATATATATATATATATATATATATATATATATATATATATATATATATATATATATATATATATATATATACGCCTCTTGATGTCGGTTCGACAGACATCCGTTCCGACTTTAAATAATTTATCCTTTGATATCAAGGGCAAAAAGAAAGTTCATATTAAGTCGTTTAACCTGACATTACGTCGGTCTCTACATGTAATAACAAAGAATTACTATATTGTACAGTACTGTACTTCACATGGAAGCTTATTGATGTAGATGTATGATTTTTTTCTAATGATAGTGGATTGTAAGTACTTTTTCGTGTTAAGTACGTGGTTAGGGATCGTACAAGTCATTTTATATGGCAAAAATCTAACTTGCGTCGAAAATCGACTCATGTCAAGTTTCTTGGACCAATCAACGATAAGGGGCAGAGCATTACGTCTTATATATTTAAACTGTATGTACACACACACACACACACACATATATATATATATATATGTATATATATATATATATATATATATATATATATATATATATATATCGATAGATTGATAGATAGATAGATAGATAAAACAAGGGATTAAAGTGAGTCACTTACTTCAAAATAACTCTTAATAAATGTAAATGGTATATATATATCCTGAGCATCTCGTCGACAAGAGATTTCTGATTCTTGGTTAATAACACACGGTATTTCGACCAATCGCGCGCTGGCTACAACAGGACTGACCTCTCCTCCAGCACCACCATCTCCCTGGAAAAAAAAGGATCTGAATTAATCTCTGTTTTGTTTTGAAAACAATATGAATAGCAGTAGCAACACCATGTTCACATCATTTGTATTCATTCATACTATTACTATTATTTTACTTCATAGTTTTTTTCTGGCAAGAAAACCCTGCCTCAACCTACCTGTTGACTGATGTGGAGATCACCATTGGCAGGGCCTCCCCCAACACCATATTCCTCTTCGAGGTAGCTCTCATCACCCCCAGCCCCTATCCCTATTCCGTTTCCCTGTAATAAGCCAATTGTCAACACTTTCTCTCTGTCACTCTTGAAGTTAGTCAATAATTTCGAATTAGCGGTGAATAAATAACTGGTCATTATTTCATAATATCTAATTCCATTAAATTCGACCATCAAAGTAAAAAAAAAAAATAATGAGGAACAATGAAAAAAACGAGTTCTTGATATGGAGAAGTTTCTTAGAATTGGCTAGACTTAAACTATCTATTAAAAATATGGCATAAAATGTAAAATTCCTTAGATTGAAATTTGAAATATGTGATCAAATGAAAACATTAAAACATTAGTTCAAACAATTGAGTAGTCGTAAAAGGGACTCACCGACTGCAGTTTAGTTTGTAATGGACTTCTGTGTAGCTGCTGTTGTTTTCCAACACTTTGGGAAGGTGGACTGTGTTGGTAATGATGTGTGTGGGGAGGAGGTGGGTGGCACTGTGACCACAAAAGCACTGTGGTCAAAAGGACACCCACACTCCCACCCACGACCACCCCCCTCACCGTAACCCTCATCCAAAACAGTTTCAGCGTTAAAAACCGGCCTCCCGTCGTTGTAAACACGATTGTGTTGACTTTGAATAAAAACAAATATTAACTATATACAACTAAAGGGAGTTTTTGCCGTCGTTTCTGGTGCCACTGAAGCTGAAGCAGCCAAAAGGGTTGTTGAAAGAAGTGAAAATTTTGGAGGAGAAAATTGTGGTAATGGAAAGGAAGAAAGATCGAGGGAGAAGGAATGCCGCTGATGCTGTGACGGAGGAACTGGAATATAAGGAGGCTGTTCGTTGTAGGTGTCGTGTGGTGAAGGAAGGTGGCACTGGTGGTGGTGAGGGTGAAGGGTGCGGTGATCGAGAATGATGGTGATGAAGACCTGAGGCCAACAACACCATACTCTCACTTGGCAGGGGGGTAGACCCCAAGGAAGAGGGGGAGGGGCACCTGGGTCGTGTCCTCCAAGGCTGGTTGGCCACTCTTGATAATCCTAAGCCATGGCTCCTGTAGTCACTGAAAAAGAAAAAAAAATATTGTGGGCAAAGCAATAACAGTTATTCACATTAGCTTAGAAACTGGCTGACACATGTACTATCATACAAATCGAGTTATTTGAGAGCCATAGAATATAAATGTTAACCTATATGCTTAATTATACATTGATATTGTATGTAGTAATATATATATATATATATATATATATATATATATGTGTATATATATATATATATATATATATATATATATATATATATATATATATATATATTCACTTGAGAGAGGAAATGGCCAAGTCGAGGAAGAATCTGGTAAAAATCCCCCAAATCCTCAGCATTGTACGAGGCTGTAGCCGTGAGTATATGTATGTATGTATGCATGCATATATATATATATATATATATATATATATATATATATATATATATATATATATATGTATATATATATATATATATATATATATATATACATATATATATATATATATATATATATAGCCATGCCGTTCTGATGGGAGTTCTTCAATGGCAGCTTCTACTTGGGTTATTTCTGCGAGTGATATAGCACGGAAATTTTACTTTAGAGGTATCAATGGAGTTCCAACCTCCCGAGCGAATAGTCCGAGAGATATCGTGTATATAATAGGGACGTGTTAATAACAAGCCATGATTATCCCTCCCCGAATAGAGTTAACTTTGCCTCGAAGGATAAGAGATAGGGTAGGATACGTGGGCGAGAGAGCTGTTACAACTCCCAATCTCAATGTGCTACAACTAACACATTTCCTGTTAAACTATTCCCTTTCGCAGTCGCCGTGTTTGACAGTTGCTTGGAGTTTTTCTGCCTGTTTTACTTAGCTCTTTGAGTGATTTCGGATCATGGATGCTACAGCTTCTTCCTCATCGACTAAGTTGAGTAGCACCCACCTACCCCATTTGTGTGTAGGAGAATTTCGTGTCTTCACCCCATTTATATTTCGATTTGCATGCTTTTATTGTTCTGTGGCCGGTATGCCGTCGGTTCCATTGCATCGTGTTACCAAATCGCTCAGAAATGCTTAGTTATTTAGTCATATTATTGTAAGAATATGTCTCTTTCCCAGTTACTGGTGGAACGCAGTAATAAGGAGAAAACGATAATACGGAGAATACAATAAGTTCATTACAAAATTAACGGCACTGAGGCAGCAATTACTTTCAATAAAACTTGTTTAAAAGAGGGTTACTCCCGAAATCCACAAAATCACCTCAACATATTCATATCAAATCTGCCTGCGAATTCATTCCTCACACTCGTTCCTTCTCTTACTACATCATTCCTAACCGTATCCAATTAAGATACACCAGCCAAACTCCTCAGACAGATACTTCATCTCAAACAAATTCAATTTCTGTCTCTCTATCACTTTCATTCCCAACAACTCCAATCCGTACATTACAGTTGGTACAATCCCTTTCTCATACAGAACTCTCTTTAAATTAATACCAAATCTTCTATTCTTTACCGCTCCCTTCACTGTTAACATCACTTTACATCCTTCACTCTCTCTCTCTCTGATGCACATCTGTTTCCCCTCTACCATTTGCAGCATCAACAGATCTATTTCCTCAATTAACTCTCCATATAACATGACATAACATCTAGCACCACCCTCCTTTCTTGTGCATCTCATAACCTTACTCTTTCAATGTCAACAACTTATTCATCTCCTACTCATGATAACTCTCATCTATCAGTTTCGATCATCTACCAAGCACTCCAGCATTCCCCTCTTTAACATCTCCATCTAAAAACAAATTGAACAACCATGGTGATGTCACACATCCCTGTCCCAGCCCCTCTCAATGGGAACCACTCTCTCTCTCTCTCTTTACACACGATTTACTGCCTATGTTTAAACACTTCACTGGTTGTAACAACGTACCACCAATTTCAAATAATATCATGACATTCCATATTGCATCCCTATAAACTCTATCATATGCTTTCTCCATATATACCTCCTTACTCTTTCATAAATATTTCTCTCATATCTGCCTAACTATAAAAATCTGATCCAAATATCCCCTAGCTATTCTAAAGACACCCTGTACTTCTAAGATTGCATTTTCTGTTTTGTCTTTAATCCTACAAATTGACACTCCACCGTACACTTTTACAACCACACTTAACAAACTAATACTCCTAGAATTGCATCACTTATGCACATCTCCCTTACCTATGCATAGCAGAACAATACCAAATCCACTGGCACCATCGCCATCACAATCTCACTAACCATTCCAGCACTGTAACACCCTCTTCCTTTAATAACTCGGCCTTCATATCATCCATTTTAGGTGTTTTTCCTGCTCTCGTTTCATCTAGTGCTCTCTTCACTTCCTCTCTTATAATATGTCTCCCATTCTCATATCCAATCACTGGCACCACAACACCTGCAACATGAATTATATTTGCCTCCCTATTATTCTCAACATTCAGCAATCTTTCTTACCTCATCTCCTTTCAACAACCTTCCCTATTCATCATTCCCTGTCTCTTCACTCCTAGATCCACCATTCCTTACTCTCTTCACTTCTTTCCAAGAATTCATTTCATTCTCTTCATACGACCTACCAAATGTACCTTTTAATAAATATACATATCTATGTATATATAAATATACTATACATAATACATATCATATATGTAATATATACACATTTATATATACTTTATTATATATATACATATATATATCCTTTATTATATATATATATATACACATATATAATACACATATGTACATATATAAACACGTACATATTTTTCAATTACAGCCTGAAAAAAATCTATAAAATAGACTGTTATATGAACAATACAAGGTTGTGGAAAAGTCCAGGCTAGATCCACACACACACGCACACGCACACACACACACACACACACAAGCACACGCACACACACACACACACATATATATATATATATATATATATTTATATATATATATATATATATATATATATATATATATATATATATATATATATATATATATATATATGGGTGGGTGGGTCGTTTCTTAGCATTATCATTGATTTTTTAAGTAATAGATCTCAAAGAGTTGTTGTTGATGGGCACCATAGTGATTATAGGAATGTGATATCCGGTGTTCCACAGGGTAGTGTTCTTGGCCCATTACTTTTCATACTATATACACATGACATGTGGTTTGGCCTAGAAAACAAGCTTGTTGCATATGCAGATGATGCTACTCTCTTTGCATCAATTCCATCCCCTGAATGTAGATCTGGGGTTGGTGAATCCCTTAATAGAGATTTAGCTAGAATTAGTGCATGGTGCAAATTATGGGGTATGAAGTTGAATCCTAACAAAACTCAAAGTATGATTGTAAGTAGGTCAAGGACGGTGGCTCCTCAACATCCGGATCTCAGTATTGATAATGTTTCTTTAAATTTCTATGACTCTTTCAAAATTTTAGGTGTGATTCTCGACAGCAAATTTACTTTTGAGAAACATATAAGGTCTGTGTCTTCTTCAATTGCACAAAAAATAGGCTTATTGAGAAAGTATTTCAAGATTTTCGGTGATCAATCTATTCTGAAGAAGTGTTTTAATTCTTTCATTCTACCTTGTTTTGAGTATTGTTCTCCTGTCTGGTGTTCAGCTGCTGATTCTCATCTTAATTTGTTGGACAAAAACTTACAGTCTATTAAATTTCTTATTCCTGATCTAGATATTAATCTTTGGCACCGTCGTTCAATTAGTTCATTATGCATGTTGCATGAGATTTTTCATAACTCTGACCATCCTTTACATTCAGATCTCCCTGGACAATTCTATCCTGTTCGTAATACTAGGCAGGCAGTTAATTCTAATAGCCAGGCCTTCTTCATCATGAGGCTCAATACTACGCAGTACTCTAGAAGTTTTATTCCAGCTGTGACCAAGTTGTGGAATGATCTTCCTAATCGGGTAGTTGAATCAGTAGAACTTCAAAAGTTCAAAGTTGGAGCAAATGCTATTTTGTTGACCAGGCGGACATGAGTCTTTTTATAGTTTATTTATGACATATTTGTTTTTGATGTTGTTAATAGTTTATATGTGACATGTCTTTTTTGACGTTGTTACTTTTTTTAGAACGATTTATTGATAATTTGTTCTCTTCATTTATTTATTTCCTTATTTCCTTTACTCACTGGGCTATTTTTCCCTGTTGGAGCCCCTGGGCTTATAGCATCTTGCTTTTCCAACTAGGGTTGTAGCTTGGATAGTAATAATAATAATGATATATATATATATATATATATATATATATATATATATATATATATATATATATATATATATATGTATGTATGTATTTATATATGTGTGTTTATGTAAGTAACAATTGTGATAAAATCTGCGCGTTTGGACTGGATCGGGCTTTGTCTTGCAATTTTTTCGGACTGTAATCGAGCCAAGGCCATGGTTCAGTCACCAACCTTTCATTGAAGTGATCTTTCTATTTCGAAACAAGTTTTTCCATCAAGTAATCATCTCAAAAAGCTTTAAAACGTCTACACTTTGTTTTATTAACACCAAATTTTCTTCCATGAAGTAAACTTATGTAATTAATAAAGTATAAAAAAAAAATATTTCAGTTGGGTCAGTCTAATTAATGATCATAGATTTCTTAGCATAGCCAAAGCTTGGTTCAAATTTTTTCTTTATTTCTGAATTCTTATTTCATGAGACTGCCAATATATCTAAATGAGGAAAAATAGTGTGCGAACACGCACGTGATTGTGTATTTTACGCAGAAGCAATTCCAAAATCCAGACAAAAAACAGTACTCCAAATGCAATGTTTCCAAATGGATCCAGAACAAAAACAAGAAATGCAGGCAACTGCCTTAGCTTAAAATGAAATCCTGTTTTTAATGACCTTACCATTTGATACAAACCGTTGGAATCATTAAGCGCAATAAATTTGACCTATTTCACTGTTATTATCGTGTTCTCACAAGGGATTTTCGTTCTTCAATGTTTAATCACAAGCTTGTAGAACCTGATTGAGTACATCATGAGTATGGATTCCAATAATTTGAAATACACACTAAGAAGAACAGCATCTCATTAGAGAAAATAACTTGTGCTGCAACTTTCACTATAAAATATTAACAGTTTTCGTTTGTATATCCTATTAATTGGTCCTAGATTTTCAAAAAATAAATCACAATTCTCTTTAGAAACAATCAAGAACTTGTATTTAATGGGAAAAATAGGTAGGCTATGTCAATATTATTATTATTATTATTATTATTATTATTATTATTATTATTATTATCATCCTAGATGGGAAAGAAGGATGCTTCAGCCCAAGGGCGCCAACAGAGAAAATAGCCCACCGAGGAAAGGAAATAAGGAAACAGATAGAATAATTGGCCCTGAGTGTACCCTCAAGCAAGAGAACCCTAACCCAAGATAGTGGGTGACCATGTTGCAGAGGCTATGGACTACCTATGACTAGAGAACTAGAGAACAATGGTTTAATTTTGGATTGTCTTTCTCCTAAAAGACCTCCTTATCAAAGCTAAAGAGTCTCTTCTGCTCTTAACAAGTGGAAAGTAGCTACTAAACAATTACAGTGCAGTAGATAATCCCTTGAGTGAAGAATAATGGTTTCGGTTATCTTTGTTGTCTGGTGTATGAGGAAATAGGCCAGACTATTCTGTGTATGTGTAGGCAAAAGAAAAAAAAACTGAGTTGGGATCCAATGTAGTACTATTTGGTCAGTCAGTATCTCTCAAACGGTTGTAGCTTAACGGGTGGCTGGTGCCTTGACCAACCTTCAACCTAACAATAATTGCACTATAGTAATTAGGCTTGTTGACGCATAACCCAAATGTGATACCATCAAAGTACAATATTATAAAACAACCTCAAAATAAAATTAAATTTTATTTTGCACTTACATTTCGGCCAACAAGTTGGTTGAATTCCCAACATGGGAACTACCCATATTGGGAATCAAGACTAAGTGGCACATTTGTTAGAGGTAGGCAACCAAGAGAATGATTGAAGGGATGAAAGCCAAAACAGCTTATAATCTATAACACCAGAGGACATCAAAAATTTTTCAAGTAATCTATCTTTTATAGCTATATAGTACAAACCTTTAATAGGAGTATGATATCAGCAAAGCTGGAACAGCCATTAAAAACTTAAGAGGTAATTATAACTAACAACAGGTGGCAGGGAACCCCCGCCTATATGTCAATCAGCTATTCACTCACTTTCTAGGGGGTTGAGTTGGGAAGTGTAACTTAAAGGACTCAGGTTTGTTTAGTTAGGAAAAATTCAAAATAATTTCAAATATTTGATTTGTCCATAATTGAATAGAAACCATCATCCTTTATTGTAAGACTCGTTCTTAGGGGGGGGGGAGATGCCCACATGAACCAAATTTTGACTTATTTAACCTTTCTAGGAAATGCCAGAACACCTGTCCTGTATATGAGCAAAGGTGATAACTTCTGCCAATCTCCTAACAATCTTAGAATGGAGATGACACAGACAATAGTTTATGCCTATACAAAGTGAAAAAGGTAAAGGTAATCGATCAGGGCCTCAAGGGAGCACATATATCCATGCATGAGATATATTGTCCGAATGTATAAGCACCTAGGAAATGGGTTTGAAAAAATTCTGTTCATCCTACCCTAGCGTGAGAGGATGGTGGAGATGCTTATTAACAAATCATGTCTGAAAAGAAAGGTTCTCGGTTATGAAGCTGTCATGCATCTGAAGTCCAATCCAGCTCACAGAGGCCATGACTACCGGCCCAAAAAAGGGAAAAAAGAAGGGTGGAAGACAAGGCAAACTACCTTTCATTCTAAACTTATGGCAAAACTGCTATCTCAGACGTTATGCATCTTGTCTCATGAGAGAGTTAGGCTGGGTACATTACCTGTTAAGCAGTCACTACAGGAACAAGGGTAAAGGTGCCCAAAGGCATCTGAGTTTATTCCTGCAGGTAGTGGAAGGTGGAGAAAATCTACATTAGCAGACTTGTGTGTTAATTCCTGAGCCACTGGCAGGTTCTTTCTGAGTGATAGGAAAGGCCCAATATCCCTAACCTTGAGAGCCCTTGCCTGAGATGGACCTCCAACCCTTTTGCATGTTGAGGAAAAGGAACAAACAGTTGTCTTACGAAGCTAAAAAGAAACAGTGTTATTGGAAATCTTTCTCTATCCTGTCGGTGCTAAGTAAAGTCATTCGAGCTCAGCATTGAAGTGACAAGTTTTATTAGCGTAAGAGCATAGACTCCCAAAGAACAGAGAAGCCAATTATTCTGATGCCCTCTAGGTACCCACTGAGAAAAGATGGACTCAATCACTGTATCATGGGCAGTCAGGTCTTGGCCATGAACTTGAGAACAAGCTAACTTTGGAATGACTGGTGAGCAAGACAATTGAAAAACAGCACTTGGTCCTGGGATTCTCCTACAAAGACAGGACTACATTTGTCCCTCACGTGCCCAGGCACTGACAAAGTGCAGCATACTTGAGCCTCCGGGGAGCGTAAAAAATGAATGCGGTGTTCGGCAGAAAGCATGCATGGCACATACGTATCAGTAGCGTTGAAAGCCATCCTGGGTGGCTATGTGTTCCAATAGCTGGTCGCCAATTGGCCACACGGGAAAAGAGCAGTGAAGGATTATCTTGTTCACTCACTCGCAAGCACTTGGGAGCTTCACCTGAGATCAAGCAATCACAAGGAGCACTAACAACTGGTAGCATATCATGCAAGGTAAGATGTTTTTGAGACTTAACCAACTCCTCCTTGTCTTTCTGTACTTCTTCAATGAAGATCTCTTCTTAATCTTCATAAAAATAGAAGTATCCAAAGAATCTAATGTAGACAAAGTCAAGAATGAAGAAGATGAGTGCACACAATTCTTCTTGTTAGCCTTCTTCAGGGTTGAGGTCTTAGAAACCAACAATGATCCTCTCAGAGAGAAAGAGACTACAGGGAATTCTTCAACAACGACAGCGATATCACCAGCAGGTTTCATGACCTTCAGGATCTCCACAAGAGAAGCTGGAGTCGGAAAGACACCATAAGGACAACCTTAGAAGATCTGGTAGCAGCTAAAATAATCTGTCCTCAGCTGATGGAGCACTGCAAAGGGATATTTAGGAACAGTAACGTTCCCCCAAAAAAGACACAAGGATGATGAGATTAATGGCAGGTTAGCACATATTTGTGTCACATATTTGCAGCTTATCTGAAATTCAACAGCATATCATTGTGCTTTTCATAAATTCATCTAGATTTACCAAAACACAACAGCCTGTCGGATCACTCCTCCATTATCTGGAAAGAGAAAAAAAGAGGATTACCACTGCCAAAGTTTGAGAGATAGCAAGAGTAAGAGGCCAAGGTCAAAAGTGAGTTCCTAGCAGACATAGAGGTGGGTAGCCAGTTTCAACTACCTTGCTTAATCCTTAATGGCCCATCTAGCTTCACTGAAGACTTACTGCTATTAAAGGATGATGGGTTTTATTCATGTTGGAACAAATACATTTTAGGGCAATAGTTTATATGAACAACGACAGAAGTTTGAAGTACCATTTCTTAAAGCACTTCAGTGAGAATGTTTGTCTGAATGCTTAAAGCATAGGATGTGAAATAAATTTCATTCCTTGATTTTAAATTTATTATTGCCTTTATATATATTTAATGTATTATTATTTTGCCTCTAGCCTCTTTTGCTATTTATTTAAAAACATTAGAAGGCAAGGGAGTCTAGAGGTTGTTTGTCAATAGATGGCTCTGCTGTCCAGTTTTACTTTATCTTCCAGTTTGAAGATCCTTGGAGAAAAATCAGCAGAGTATTTACCTTGAGGAAAATTGGAGGAAAGGGAGTCGGTTTAACATTATATAAAGTATGGAACAGTTATTGGCCATGGACTTATATTAACTGCTCATCGTCATTTTACATAATTTGGCGTTTTTTTTTTTTTTTCCAATGAAGAATTTATCAAGGATTTTATAAACAGCCATGGAGTGATTTAATTTCTTCGTCCTGCTCTGCGACAACGATTTACTACCTTATCAACATCGTGGATTATGTGTCTTTGCCCTTATGGGAACCGTCATCATTATCCCCACTCTTTGGACAGAGGACTACTGTATCGACTACTTAAGGATATAGCCTCTTAAACCCCGTAAGTCCTTCTATGTTTGTGGCATATTTAGAGATTTAGGTTTGAAGGTCAAAATATCTTTGTTTAAAGTATATAATTATCCAAATCTCATATCCCATTTAAAAATTAAGGCTCTATATTCTTAAATATTTACGTGGGTTTTAAGTTTATCCACTTAATGATATTATTTTTTGTTGTAAGGTTATGTTCGTTATGGCAGTACCTTGTTTAACTTTGTAATTGTTTGAATAGGTATATCATTATATTTTTAGCCTTACTTTAATCGTTAAAGATGTTTAATTATATTAATGTATTTTCTTGTTGGCATGTAACCGCGTATTCAGGGTGTGATTTCCGCCTTTTAGTTTATTTGAGGTGTGATTTTCACAATTTAATTTATTTTTTACCCGTGTTTACCGTTACTTTGCTTGCAAGGGTTATATTTCGTTATTTTTGTTATTTCACAGATTTGTAGAGATGGTCGGAATAGGCTGGGGGAGTAGAGCCTTCCACAACTAAAAACCATAGTGGATCTATTCTAGTGACATTGGTGCTAGGGTCTTATTTAAACACTGAAGATCATTATACTTTTTGTAAATAAATGTTAATATTTTTATTGTTGTTGTTTATTAGCCCTGTGTGCCATGTCTGCCTTCAGCATTCATTATTTTCGACATAGGACACTCTAAAACCTTAAGGAAAGAATAAATTTTAATTGTTTCTACACAAATACTGTTTCTACACAAATACAAACATTCATCCTTTGATAGGAATATGATTTCAGCAAAGCTGGAACTTGCCAGTTAAAATTTGTGGTGAGGTGATGGTAGTTACTGCCAAGTGGGGTGTAAGCCTCACCCAACCAACAGGCTACTGAGAAGCCACTCTAAATTTAAGCATGTCTGTACTCTCTGCAACTTCAACTTTTGGCTGTACTATTTTTTTTATGCTTTTTCTTTGAAGAGTTTGTTTTGTGCGTGAGTGTTGCAATGGTAACCCCACGTGTAGATATGCAGGTCTGGCCTGGTTAGCTTGGCCAAATTTGTGGCAGATATATGAGTAGGTCTCTATCTTCTGTTCTCTTTTTACAGGGGACATGATTCTTTGCACTAATCTACTTGTGACAAGTGCAAGACATGGCCTCCTCTTCACTGGTCAGAGTTTGGGAAGAAAAAGAGAAAGAAAAACTAAGAGAGACTGTTTGGCTCCAGAGGTGACAATGCCCAAAATATTGCCTAAAAAGCTGTTTAGTTTCTCCCCTTCTTCTGTTTCTTTTAGAGGAAACCCAAAGAGGGAGGAGACCCTAATTTGCACTCAGTGCTGGCTTCAGGTAAGACAGGAGTACGTATAACCTTTCCCCAGTGAAGATAATACTCCCTGCCTCCACCTCAAAGTTCATCCTCCTATGTAGTGGTCAACTATGACATTAGCAGGAATTTGGACTTGAGAAAGTTATGACCTTCCCTTGTCAACAATGGAGATCTCCCTGCTGAGAAGGTGCTTAGGGTGTTAGCCGATGATAGGACATCTAGGACTAGGGCTGCAGTTCTCTCCCCTTCTGCTGCTTCACCTGTTGAGGGAGCATAGGATGTGCCTGCATTGAAGAATCCTTGCCTACTGTTGGAGAAGATCCTGGATCCTCTCCTCCGGCTGTTTCTTCATTGCAGGCATCAGTTGAATCTTTCTTCATTGAGTGCTCCCTTACCGAGCCTAGGACAGTCTGGATGATAGCTTGAAGAAGAGCGGACAATATCTTTTAGATCCGACTCCTCAGATGCTGGGATACCCGTTGCTCTCATGTCCTTCATGCAACTTGCTGTCCAGTCTCCTAACTTTTCCTTTGCATTACAACTTTGTAATATTCCCCTCATTTGCTTGTTGTCAATAGATGGTCTCCCATGGCTCAGTGCTGGGAATTTTGAATGATATTCATAAATCCAATCAAATAAGTTTTTTTTATCATTCTAGTGTTTTAAAGGTGTGCCTTATGGGAAAAGACAAATCATTGAAACATGAGTTGGTGGATATTTCTGGACATGTGGAAGTATCTTTTTACAGGAGAGGGTTCTTGCCAAATGCAACGTATGGACATAATATACCCAATTTATACAGTTTAAATATGCCTAAAGGATATCGAATGTATCCAGTGGACTAAAAGTGTCCAATATACTCAATACATATAGATAAAACCTATAACATTGACGAAATGGACCTCATACATAATATAACAAACTTTTAATACGTAGCCTAGGATACCAAATCTACCCAATATGACAAATGGATACATTTAATCAACTGGGTACATATTGTATACTTGGTACATTTTGATAACTGGATAAATTATTCACATTATGTTTTTCTGTATGGAGCACAGCCCAAAATATAATGAAGATCATGTCAGTGGAATTTAACTCCCTTAATATATGACACCAATAACTTTCAATTACTTAAATTATGAGGCTTACAAACTCTAGTGTCAAGAGCTAAAGCCTTTTCAAGTAAGGACGGGCATCAAGTACATTAGTGTATGGAAAAGCGGATAATCACTTCATAAAGCGTAAGCTTAGACTCGTGTTTCTTGAAGGGTTTTGAAATTCTTATCAGAAACCTCTAGAAACACTAAATGGATCAGGAATACTTTATAAAAGCAAGATTTGACATACCATTTTTGGGGAAAGGTACCATTACTTAATTTCTTTCAATAAAGATAAAATGCAATAAAAATAAAAGTTAAAAAACATCAGAATTTCAAAGAAAGTCACTTTCGATATCAAAGAAAGTATGAGAAACCCAGATGATCTACTCTAAATCAACTATCTTCGATATAAAGCTTCAATTAATAAGAAAAAATCCAGAGTTTTAAACTAAATTAATTATTTTGAGCTATACTA
This sequence comes from Palaemon carinicauda, assembly GCF_036898095.1. Classification (NCBI taxonomy): domain Eukaryota; kingdom Metazoa; phylum Arthropoda; class Malacostraca; order Decapoda; family Palaemonidae; genus Palaemon; species Palaemon carinicauda. The sequence goes on from NC_090742.1 coordinate 49,491,775, forward strand.
CAAATGCATCATATTTTTTTACATAAAAAGAAAAAATATTATACAGCTAGTACAGTGCTTCTTTTGATACCTAACAATGTCAGTTTAAATTCAAATATATTGTTAACATTTACAGTGAAAATCTATTTTTGTAAGAAGCAACTCAGAAAGAACATAAAAAAAGATTTTTTTAGCATCAGATGCACAGCAAAGCAATACAGTTATTCTAACGTTGGATTATAGTTTTCAATCAGCAGATAATACAGAGGGAATATTAGACATAACAGGTTCTAAGATTGAGGTAGGTTTTCAACTACATGCACAAAATATGGGGTCAAATTATCTTTGTTGAATTATTTATATCATCGGCACTTTATTGCCACATTGACAAATTTATGTGATTCATATTGACAGCTATCAAAATTTTGGTCATTAGAGATGTTATTTTGCTGCCATAGGGGGATCTTTACACATGATTTATTTCCTCCTGTAACGGGGTCGCAGTTTTCCGACCTGTGACCCCAAAATCTGACAATCCTTGGTCGCTCTATGGTTACTCCACCAACTGCAGCCAATGTGTGTGCATATGTGCTTTATCTTGATTATACAGTTGATCACTTAGTTCAACTGGTATTTGCTCTGCTCTGGTTTGCTTTATTCACAATTTAACATTATCTCATTGCTCCTCTGCTCTGGCTTGCGGTACATGTAGTTTTACGCATGTGAGCCAAACGGGCGAATAAAAGTACATTCATCATTCTCTCAGATAATTTTCCTCCGTTATCACGCAAAGGCAGCAATATCTTGGTAGTCATCATAAATAGGGCACAAGGGTTCCTTCCTGGAGGTGAAGTTTCTGATTTCTGGGACACAAGTCAGAATACTGCCGCAGGATCTTGTCACACAAATTTCTTACATCTGAACATCTACAGATGAAGATAAAATATTTCATAATTTTCATAGCAGTATAACCCAATTCTGCTCTTTTCCTTAGCCAAAAAATCTTGGCCATAAACTATTTTCAGAGTGACAACTGGGGAACATACTAATTCACTGAGATATCTATCAATATTTTGCACTAGGGATCTGTGCCAATAACTCTAATTTTGGTCTTAACTACGGAAAAAAAAGACCATACATATATGAGCAGGGGCTCTAATACACTGCAAACAATAACAGGAAGATATCTCAACATCTGTGATATGCCTGGTATGCTTATCATTATAAAAAAGGCAATAGCTGGAAGATATTTCAACATCTGTGCTATGCCTGGTATGATTATTATTATTAATAGAAGGCCGCATCTGTCTTGGGAAGAATACTGATGCCACAAACTTGTCTGTCATTAATTACTCTTGAATTATAACACACCTTAACCATCATTTCCTTGTCCACATTCACAAACCAGTTACAGAAACCAAATCCTCATACTCTCTTCAAGAAATTTTCATGAAAATGATATGGCAAAAATGGCTTAGTATTAATTTTCAAAAATGTTTTTGAAGATTATAATAAGTCTCATCATCATTACCTCAGTCCTCGAAGATTGTTAGAGGCCATGGTTTTCCATTTGTTGCACGTGCTTTAGCAAGATATCTACAGCGTGGGAGCATAGAAGTTGATGAATCTTGACAGGTATACTCATTACGTAGCTCATTCAAGAGGATTAACACCTGGGAGAGATTGGCTGTGAGCTAACTATTATTTGTATGATAGTCATGGTAAGCAACTCAAGATTTTTCGAAGGGTTCATACTATGCATGGTTTTTAATTTTATATATACATTTATGATGTATCTATGCATACATCAACGTCAGTTCATTTTCTGAATGTTGTATGACCATGTGGAAGTAATCAATGACTGATTGAGCAAAAATTGTAACTGGCGTCACAAAACCAATGGTTACAAATGAGACGTTTGGAAACCTGTAGTGGTTACTACTACCATTATTATTATTATTATTATTGCCCATTTATTATTATTATTATTATTATTATTATTATTATTATTATTATTATTATTATTATTATTATTGCCCATTTCTGGGACACAAGTCGGAATACTGCCGCAGGATCTTGTCACACAAATTTCTTACATCTGAACATCTACACGGATATCGATGAAAGAAGTAACTTTATTTCCCTCAATTATTAATAGCCCAGCACGTAAAAATACATTTAAATAGCATGTCTTCTACACAATAGTGCCAGATTGACAAGTCTTCAGAAGAATGTACTACAATATCCCTTACATTTGAAATGGCAAACTTTTAAAAGTAACTTCTACATCCTCTAAGTAATCTTTGCAGAAAGGCATCAAATGCGATGTTCTTGATGAGACCAATTTGTTCTCCCCTGGAAAGGAAAATTCCCGTCTTCTCCTCTATATATCTACCTGTCTTTGCAACAGACACCTTTCTTCAATACGTACACCCTCAACCCCAACAAGGAACCATAAAAAGGGAATTCATACTTCCGAACAGCAGAATGGAGTCTGCAACTTTAATATCTCTCTCTCTCTCTCTCTCTCTCTCTCTCTCTCTCTCTCTCTCTCTCTCTCTCTCACCATGCCACATCGCATACATATCACCATCCCCACTCCTCCACTACAATGCCCATCCCCGCCTAACCACCAAAATAGTCTCCATTTCTTCTATATAATAACCCTTAACACAGACCCGATTCCCATTCTTCACCAGATTCCAGTCTCGTTCTTCCCCCTCCCCTCCCAAACACCTCTCTCCAGCTTCTCTTTTGATCAATTAGGAGAAAATGACATAGAAGATTTCTCTATTTCCACCCCACAACACTTGGCCACTCGACAGGAAGGAATTTCTTCCAGTTAGTGGCGACGGTATACGTTGTTATTATCATGATAATGACCATTGTAATATTGCAATATGATATGAGGGTTCATCGATGAAAGATCATCTGAGTCACGTTAGACATGACAACATACCTTAATTTTTCAATAAGGACCTAATGTGTTTGTAGATGAAATAATGCAACAGTACGATGACGGCACTTAATCTTCCTTGGAAAATAAAAAAACAGTATTAACAAGCGAAAACGCTACAATAAATTGGAATAATACAGAATCTAAATTCTAATTTTTACTAACGCCACTTTTTTACTTCGCCACAGTCAAGGATTTTGCGAAGGGCATGTATTCACCCCTGTCTGTTTATTTATTTGCTTGTGAGCAACTTTACACAAAAACTATAGAACCGAATTTGAACAAACTTGGTAGCCCCATTGGGTATGACCAAAGGATGAATCTGTAACATTTTGGATATAGTACATCAAAGTACAAGTACGCAGCAGCACTTAGAAAATAATCGCAATGTTACAAAGTAAATGACAAATATTTGGTTAGCTTATTTTTTTCTTTGTGAACATTTCGCAAAAAGAATATTGTATCAATTTCATTGAAAATGCATCAAAGTACATGTATGCAGTGCAGTTAAGTGCAAAATAAGACTGATTGATGTAGCGAAGACATGCTCTCTACAGAGTGCCACTCTAGTTACTACGTGTAGTCATAACAAGGGTGCAAAAATATCAAGTTTAAAATGCAATGAAATTAAAAGAAGGACCGCTAGTGACCAACCAAACACCCAGATATGCCTAAAATTGATATTGCCACACATGCTAAATATCATAGCACGCATATGAGTACAGCCATCGAGGATGACATAATAATCATAAAGTAATAGTTTTACACGAGCAAATCCAAAATAAACCTATGACCAAACCTGTCCTGTGACACAGGAGAATTTCGTCATATACGGATATACAACAAAATCAAATCAGATGACACAAAGCAGCCACTGGCCACGTTCTCATCCCTTAGCTGATAGCATTTAAACAACTGTACAATTTTAAAATGATCGAAGAAAAGGGTCATGACAACACTAGACTTTCTTTGTCCTAAGATGCATGTTTTGAATGACACAATCGTGTTCAAAATTGTATTTCTTTTTACCCTTCCTTGTGACTTTGAGCCTACCCAAATTCGTGTTCCAGACCATGGCTTACCTGATTCTACGCTACCACTGTGTCAATTATGACTTTATGGAATTTCTACCACATAAAATCAAGGCTCTTACAAAAATAAAAATTACTCGTCTTTAAAATATCCGTTTCAAGTATGAAAATCCTTGCCATACACCTAACCTAAGGATATCCGTGGCCAAGAAAAGAGTTCGATGCAAGGACGGACCAGGTGATTCCTACGAACGCGCCAACGAAAAGCTCCCAATTAACCGAAACAAACATGGACAAACAATAAGCACATCCTTTTTGAGGATTATATGAAAAAGGTAGACAAAAGATTTAAATTAAGTAACAACGCATTATCTAATCTTTCCTTTCTATAGGTTCGAAATAATAACCTTCCTTTGTTTCTTTTTGTGATAAATATCAAACCAGATTCTTCTAAAACTTTATGAACATTCTTTAGTATGCCTTTCATAAACATTCTAGAGATTTTCAATGCCAACTCAGTATCGTTGATGCTTATCTAATGTCTTCACTGCATAAAACAAGCATAAGTTAGAAAAAAAATATAGAATTCATTATTGTAACCTTCTCCGATAATCTCGAGCGCTAACGTCATTGTGGGAAAGTTACTCCATGCCGCAAGACCTACAAGCCCTCAGTGAAGCAACACTTATTGAAATATTTACACTCTGCAAAGCATATTTTCCCGCGCACTGGCATTAGCAAACCACCGCAAACGCCCCCTTACACAGGCCTTTTCCTCGTGATTTGTGGAATACCGAAGGCTTTCTTAATTAACATTCGTGGCAAAGAAGACTAGATCTCCAATAATCGCCTATAACCTGCGTATCTACGGCAAGATGAACCGACTAGTGTATTTCCCACGTATGTCTTTTATAGAGGGGGGGGGGGGGTAGCCATGTACTGCACGTGTTTCATACACGCTTGTACACTGTAATGTTTTTTCTCTTCCATGTACTGATAACAGAACCTGTTTAAGCTTGCTATCGCATGTAATAGTGTGTTTAAAATTTTGTGACCTTCTTGCTCGGAATTACTTGTATACAAAATCGTTATCTGTTTGAATAATGGTTACTTGCATTCGCCTCGTCTCTCTGTTAACTTCCACCTCGCACAGAATTATGTTAGAATTGTTAAGTTAAATCCCTTTATGAAAGTGAAGTGTGAATGAAAAAAGGTTGGAGTTGTTGAATAAATGTTTGTGCAGTATATGTACTTTGAGTATATAAAGTTGGTTCTTTACACGTTGCATAAGATTTTTCATAATTCTGACCATCCTTTGCGTTCATATATTCCAGGTACGTAGTGTTAGATAAAGTGTTTATTCTAACAGTCATAACTTCTCCATCATGAGGCGCAACGCTACACAGTATTATAGATGTATTCCAGCAGCGACCATATTGTGGAATGATGTTCATAATCTGGCAGTTAAATCAGAACTTCAGAAGTTCAAACTTACAGCAAATGTTTTTATGTTGAATAGGTTAAAAAGTCTCTTTTCACAGTTTATATATGAGAGATATTTTATATTTTTTAATCATTACTTCTCATATACTGTATAATTTATTTATTTCTCTATTTTCTCTCCTCTCTAGGGTATTTGCCCTGTTGGAGCCTTGGGCCTATCGCCCCCTGCTTTTCAACTTGGACTGTAACTCGGATAATAATAATAATAATAATAATAATAATAATAATAATAATAATAATAATAATAATAAGAACAAATGAAAGAGTGATATGACCAAACATAGAGAGGATAGTAAAAAGGTTAGTCAACGAGATATAAATGATCAGTGTTTTAGGAGAATTGTTTCAAATATCCATATAAAAGATAAAACAAATATACATTCGTACATTCTAACCCCGAGTTCCATAGGCAACAAAATGCTCCGGACGAGTCTAATACACAAATACAAATTCTCACACCCATTTTTCTTCACGTATTCTTCATAATCTATTCTCCCAACCTACCATCATGCGAAATATTCCCAATGAAATATCTCTGAGAATACTGTATAGCTCCCATTCTGATAGTGCAAATTAATAATTACAGCTTATATATATATATATATATATATATATATATATATATATATATATATGAATTTATATATATATATATATATATATAAATTCATATATATATATATATATATATATATATATATATATATATATATATATAAATAATAATAATGTGGGATATGTAGTCTACTGTGTGTATGTATACTGTATAAAAATAATAATAATAATAATAATAATAATAATAATAATAATAATAATAATAATAATAATAGCTATTTCTCTTCGAGAGGGCTATATATTTAAAAGGAAAGCGAATGAAAGTAAACACGTCAGCATTTTGAATACACGTACTCGTAATTAGGAGTATTATCTATCTCATCCTCAAGAGGTAAAATCAAAAATATTAACAATCTGATAAACGATTATTGGTAAAATATTCAAAATTAGATTTAATGGTACTGCAGTAGAATGATAACATTGAATAGAAATGAAAGTACATGATTTATAATACACTTGTAACTTTCAGTCTAGTACTTACCTATCCCAAGTAAGTTCCGTGCTTGAGTTGGGTATATGATTTTTTGGCCATTTTTTTTTCATTGCTCTACTGTACAACATGTAAACTTACATTTATTGGTTGTTTATGTGTTTACTAGTGTACGTAACTCGTCAAAATTTCTTAATATCTAAATAGATACACACGCACACGCACACAGATTTAACCCTCCCCCCCCTCTTTCCTACTACCTCTCGGGGTACCCCTCTCACCATGGTAGGACGTAAGACTATTCTCTCTCCCCCTTAACCGAGGGACGTGGACAGACCGAGTAATTATACGTTTGGCAATGCCGCTGAGCATCATAGGAAACCTTACTTATATATATAGAGTATATATATATATATATATATATATATATATATATATATATATATATGTGTGTGTGTGTGTGTGTGTGTGTGTATACGTACACACACACACACATATATATATATATACATATATATATATATGTATATATATATATATATATATATATATATATATATATATATATATATATATATATATATATATATATATATATCCAGTTACTTGTTCTTTATTATATAGGAGAAATTCTTAATTTCATGTCACCCTTTTGGTCTTGGTATATTGTAGATCATATAGTTTCCTTTTTCTTTAACATTATCATTCTTGTACCATTTATTCTCATTTTAAATATCTAGTCAATCAAATGTGATATTATTGAATGTAGCCCAAAATCCTGAGGTTTCTGCTTTAGTTCGTCATCCTTCTCTCTCTCTCTCTCTCTCTCTCTCTCTCTCTCTCTCTCTCTCTCTCTCTCTCTCTCTCTCTCTCTCTCTCTATATATATATATATATATATATACACATATATATATATATATATATATATATATATATATATATATATATATATATATATATATATACATATGTGTCACCTACTATAGGTCCTATCCCATTCCATCTTTTAATAGGTAAAAATGGAAAAGGTTCAAAGGAGACAAAACGACGGGTTAGCCTTTGAAAATACAAGCAAAATGTCTTTCAAGAGATATGCTGAATAAATAAAAGCATAAAGGAAATGGGCTATTTTAATGAAACTATTGGAAAACATAAACAGATGTTATATACAGATGACTTTCCACTTCATGGTATTATTCAGGTTGGTCCAAGGTGACTTATACAGAGATTATCTCTCATCTCTTGATAGTGGCTTCCATTTTCCTTCACCTTATCACTCTTCTATTATTCCTGAGTCGTCCAATATTTGGAGTTACCATACTTCCCTCTAATCTTACAGTTGTTCCGTTGGAAGCTGCCGCGATATCACCTACCATCTATCCACCCGTTATTAAATCGAAATAACTCAAATATCCCAAAGACGTTATCATGTCGGACTCATGCTATTACAAAATGATTATAATATTTTAAGAAAGCCATGAGCAGCATTTTTGTCCTGATTTAAAATCTACGTCAATGTTAGCTTGATGTGATAGGGGAGTGCGCACTCACAAAGCCATCTAGAGAAAATTAGACGTTGGATATCTATAAAATTACTTCTATGGACAGTAGATTATCAGCACGTTTTAGCTCGTTAATGATCTAGATTTGTGACGGCGTTTAATATATTAGAATAAGTCCATACCTACGATTAAACTTCATATTTCATTCATTCAAGGAACTATAAGTACTACTCGTGTAAGTAATCAACTTCAGACTCCCAGGAGTCGAATGGCCAAGCAGAGTTTTATCGGGAGACACCGTGAAAACTTGTCATATTTTCCTTACATTTTGCGTATAAGACATAACGTTGAGAAGAGCTGAACTTGACACAAAGTTTCTATGTGATAAAAAGGAAAAATCAAAGCAGAAGGGAAATAAAACAAAACACCAATGATAAAATAAATAAAGGAAAGTGAAAAGTCATAAGATTTCTGGGTCAGTAAAAAGTGTGAGAAATGTAAATGGTGATAATTACATGACGAGACAATAAGCGAACACCTGGATTATCTGTTTTTATTCATTACTTATCCATTCACATCTCTCTCTCTCTCGCTCTCTCTCTCTCTCTCTCTCTCTCTCTCTCTCTCTCTCTATCTCTCTCTCTCTCTCTCTCGGCTTGTAACTAGACCCAGATGAGCTGTTGGAAGTCGAAGGGGCTCCCAATAAGGACACTTAATGAGATTATTTTTAGATTTCGCCAACCACCATAGAGCTGCATTATTGGTCGCATATCAATGGAGAAATTGGGTTTCTAGTGATCGTATGTCATTCATTGCTTTAGAAAATATCCACAATCTTAATTATTAACACTTGTACTATTTATTAATTATTACCTACGAGAAAATAGCTCACGAGTTGTTATAAAAAATATAGTATTCTAAATAGATAAGTGTAAAACCTAAACCAAGATTGGAGCCATTTAATTTAACATTTTGAAGAAATCCCCAACATTTAAAATGTATCTTGTTTCATAACCCTACATTTGGCAGTTCATCCTTATGAATTTGGCCACAGGCCTCTGTGTATTGTCATTTTCTCCAAAACTCTATATGCTCTTTCCGTCTAACATTTGACACACGTATTAGCTTTAATTTTGTCTTAGAAATTCCTTATTGCATTGGCATTGGTCTTTCCATGACGTTTCTCATTAATCAGTAAGATCCACACGATTCCCATATCATTTCATAAAGGCTTCTCAGGACTTACCTTATCAATTCACTTGCTCTTCCAATTGGTTTCCTTGATAGCTTAAATGCTATTCCTATGACTTTACTGATCAATTCATAAACTTTTCACATGACTTCCATTATCAATTCATGAACTCTTATTATTATCATTATTGTTACTAGCCAAGCCATATACTTACTTTGATATTAAGATACTACAAGGCCAAGGGGCCCAATAGGAAAAGCCACCCTTTACGGAATGGAAATATAGAGAAAGACAAATAAACTACATATGAAAAATAATAGACAAAATTAATATATCAAGATAGTCAACAACGTTACAAAACGTCATGTTAACCTATCCATCAGGGGCTATTTCCCCTATCAGTTCATACTCGAAACACGACTTTCCTTAACAATTCGAAATTTCTACACATGGTTTCCCCAATCTCTTCATAAGTTCCCCTGACTTTCATGATCAATTCATGAGCTCTTCAGGGGATTTTCCTTTTCACTTCATAAGGTATTACATGGAATTTCCTCAACATTTCCTATGCCTCCGAATCTCTTCCCATGAGTTAGGTATCTCATCAATTCTTAAGCTCTTTAAATGGTTTCTCATACCGCATTATAAGCTCCTCACATGTATATCTTAATCAATTTATGAATTCTTTATGTATTTTCCCTTATCAACTCATAAGCTCTTTCCATAAGTTTCTTAATTAATTTGCAAGTTCTTCACTTGGTTTTCTCCATCACAGAAAACTTAAGCTACAGGTAGTAGGTTGGCCAAGGCACCAGCCACCCGTTGAGATACTACCGCTAGAGAGTTATGGGGTCTTTTGACTGGCCAGACAGTACTACATTGGATCCTTCTCTCTGGTTACGGTTCATTTTCCCTTTTGCCTACATACACACTGAATAGTCTGGCCTATTTTTACATATTCTCCTCTGTCCTCATACACCTGACAACACAGATTACCAAATAATTCTTCTTCACTCAAGGGGTTACTGCACTGTAATTGTTCAGTGGCCACTTTTCTCTTGGTAAGGGTAGAAGAGACTCTTTAGCTATGGTAAGCAGCTCTTCTAGGAGAAGGACACTCCAAAATCAAACCATTGTTCTCTAGTCTTGGGTAGTGCCATAACCTCTGTACCATGGTCTTCCACTGCCTTGGTTTAGAGTTCTCTTGCTTGAGGGTACACTCAAGCACACTCTTCCATCTTATTTCTTTTCCTATTGTTTTGTTAAAGTTTTTATAGTTTATACAGGAAATATTTATTTCAATGTTGTTACTCTTCCTGAAATATTTTATTTTCCTTGTTTCCTTTCCTCACTGAGCTACTTTCCCTGTTGGGGCCTCTGGGCCTATAGCATCCTGCTTTTCCAACTAGGGTTGTAGCTTAGCAAGTAATAATAATAATAATAATAATATTCTGATTGACTGGAAAGCTCTATGCATCGTTTCCTTAACACTTTATAAACTCTTCCCGCCGCTCTTCATATAGTTTCCCTTATAACTTTCTAAACCTTTCCCATGAAATTTCACATAATTTCGTAAGTTACTCAAGTGATTTTTTGCACGAGTTAATGAGCTCTTCCCATGAATTTTCATATAAATTTGTAAGCCCCCCTCAAGGTTTTTCATATCACTTTATGACTTTTTATTTTTTTTATTCTTAAGGCATCAACATGGTTTTCCCAATCAACTCATAAGACCTTTCCCATGATTTTTTGTCAACTCTTAAGGCATACATATGGCTTCCCCAATCACCTCATAAGATCTTCCAATTACTTTTTTGTCAATTCTTCAAGCATACACATGGTTTCCCAAATCACATCATAAGATCTTCCTAGGACTTTTTTGTCTATTCTCAAGACATGCACATGATTTCTCTTATCACCTCATACGCTCTTACTAAGATATTTTTGTCAACTCATAAGACATACACAGGATTTCCCCAAATCCCCTCATAAGCAATTCCAAAGACTTTTTTTTTTTGTCAATTCTGAAGGCATCCGCATGGTTTCCCCAATCAAAAAATATGCTCTTCCTGACTTATTCTTAAGGCATCCACGTAATTTCCCCCAATCACCCCATATGTTCTTCCTATGGGTTTTTTTTTTCAATTCACAGGGAATTCACTAGGTTTCCCAAATCACCTCATAATATCTTCCTAGGACTTTTTTGTCTATTCTCCAGGCATACAAATGGTTTCCCCTATCATCTCAAAAAATCTTCCAATTACTACTTTTTTGTCAATTCTTATGGCATCCACATGGTTTCCCCAATAACCTCATAAGATCTTCCTAGGAATATTTTGTCTATTCTCCAGGCCCACACATAGTTTCCCCTTTCACCTAATTAGATATTCCTATGACTTTTTTGTCCATTCTCCAGGCACACACATGGTTTCCCCTTTCACCTAATTAGATATTCCTATGACTTTTTTGTCCATTCTCCAGGCATAAACATGATTTCCCCTTTCACCTAACTAGATATTCCTATGACTTTTTTGTCCATTCTCCAGGCATAAACATGATTTCCCCTTTCACCTAATTAGATATTCCTATGACTTTTTTGTCCATTCTCCAGGCACACACATGGTTTCCCCTTTCACCTAATTAGATATTCCTATGACTTTTTTGTCCATTCTCCAGGCACACACATGGTTTCCCCTTTCACCTAATTAGATATTCCTATGACTTTTTTGTCCATTCTCCAGGCACACACATGGTTTCCCCTTTCACCTAATTAGATATTCCTATGACTTTTTTGTCCATTCTCCAGGCATAAACATGATTTCCCCTTTCACCTAATTAGATATTCCTATGACTTTTTTGTCCATTCTCCAGGCATAAACATGATTTCCCCTTTCACCTAATTAGATATTCCTATGACTTTTTTGTCCATTCTCCAGGCACACACATGGTTTCCCCTTTCACCTAATTAGATATTCCTATGACTTTTTTGTCCATTCTCCAGGCACACACATGATTTCCCCTTTCACCTAATTAGATATTCCTATGACTTTTTTGTCCATTCTCCAGGCACACACATGGTTTCCCCTTTCACCTAATTAGTAGGTAGTAGGTTGGCCAGGGCACCAGCCACCCGTTGAGATACTACCGCTAGAGAGTTATGGGGTCTTTTGACTGGCCAGACAGTACTACATTGGATCCTCCTCTCTGGTTACGGTTCATTTTCCCTTTGCCTACATACACACTGAATAGTCTGGCATATTCTTTACATATTCTCCTCTATCCTCATACACCTGACAACACAGATTACCAAACAATTCTTCATCACCCAAGGGGTTACTGCACTGTACTTGTTCAGTGCCACTTTCCTCTTGGTAAGGGTAGAAGAGACTCTTTAGCTATGGTAAGCAGCTCTTCTAGGAGAAGGACACTCCAAAATCAAACCACTGTTCTCTAGTCTTGGGTAGTGCCATAGCCTCTGTACCATGGCCTTTCACTGTCTTGGGTTAGAGTTCTCTTGCTTGAGGGTACACTCGAGCACACTCTCCTATCTTATTTCTCTTCCTCTTGTTTTGTTAAAGTTTTTATAGTTTATATAGGAGATATTTATTGTTGTTACTCTTCTTAGAATATTTTATTTTCCCTTTTTCCTTTCCGCACTGAGCTATTTTCCCTGTTGGAGCCCCTGGGCTTATAGCATACTGCTTTTCCAACTAGGGTTGTAGCTTAGTAAGTAATAATAATAATAATAATAATAGATATTCCTATGACTTTTTTTGTCCATTCTCCAGGCACACACATGGTTTCCCCTTTCACCTAATTAGATATTCCTATGATTTTTTTTTGTCCATTCTCCAGGCATAAACATGATTTCCCCTTTCACCTAATTAGATATTCCTATGACTTTTTTGTCCATTCTCCAGGCACACACATGGTTTCCCCTTTCACCTAATTAGATATTCCTATGATTTTTTTTTGTCCATTCTCCAGGCATAAACATGATTTCCCCTTTCACCTAATTAAATATTCCTATGACTTTTTTGTCCATTCTCCAGGCATAAACATGATTTCCCCTTTCACCTAATTAGATATTCCTATGACTTTTTTGTCCATTCTCCAGGCACACACATGGTTTCCCCTTTCACCTAATTAGATATTCCTATGATTTTTTTTTGTCCATTCTCCAGGCATAAACATGGTTTCCCCTTTCACCTAATTAGATATTCCTATGACTTTTTTGTCCATTCTCCAGGCACACACATGGTTTCCCCTTTCACCTAATTAGATATTCCTATGACTTTTTTGTCCATTCTCCAGGCACACACATGGTTTCCCCTTTCACCTAATTAAATATTCCTATGACTTTTTTGTCCATTCTCCAGGCACACACATGGTTTCCCCTTTCACCTAATTAGATATTCCTATGACTTTTTTGTCCATTCTCCAGGCACACACATGGTTTCCCCTTTCACCTAATTAGATATTCCTATGACTTTTGTCCATTCTCCAGGCATAAACATGATTTCCCCTTTCACCTAATTAGATATTCCTATGACTTTTTTGTCCATTCTCCAGGCATAAACATGATTTCCCCTTTCACCTAATTAGATATTCCTATGACTTTTTTGTCCATTCTCCAGGCATAAACATGATTTCCCCTTTCACCTAATTAGATATTCCTATGACTTTTTTGTCCATTCTCCAGGCACACACATGGTTTCCCCTTTCACCTAATTAGATATTCCTATGACTTTTTTGTCCATTCTCCAGGCACACACATGGTTTCCCCTTTCACCTAATTAGATATTCCTATGACTTTTTTGTCCATTCTCCAGGCATAAACATGGTTTCCCCTTTCACCTAATTAAATATTCCTATGACTTTTTTGTCCATTCTCCAGGCACACACATGATTTCCCCTTTCACCTAATTAGATATTCCTATGACTTTTTTGTCCATTCTCCAGGCATAAACATGATTTCCCCTTTCACCTAATTAGATATTCCTATGACTTTTTTGTCCATTCTCCAGGCACACACATGATTTCCCCTTTCACCTAATTAGATATTCCTATGACTTTTTTGTCCATTCTCCAGGCATAAACATGATTTCCCCTTTCACCTAATTAGATATTCCTATGACTTTTTTGTCCATTCTCCAGGCACACACATGATTTCCCCTTTCACCTAATTAGATATTCCTATGACTTTTTTGTCCATTCTCCAGGCACACACATGGTTTCCCCTTTCACCTAATTAAATATTCCTATGACTTTTTTGTCCATTCTCCAGGCATAAACATGATTTCCCCTTTCACCTAATTAGATATTCCTATGACTTTTTTGTCCATTCTCCAGGCACACACATGGTTTCCCCTTTCACCTAATTAGATATTCCTATGACTTTTGTCCATTCTCCAGGCATAAACATGATTTCCCCTTTCACCTAATTAGATATTCCTATGACTTTTTTGTCTATTCTCCAGGCATAAACATGATTTCCCCTTTCACCTAATTAGATATTCCTATGACTTTTTTGTCCATTCTCCAGGCATAAACATGATTTCCCCTTTCACCTAATTAGATATTCCTATGACTTTTTTGTCCATTCTCCAGGCATAAACATGATTTCCCCTTTCACCTAATTAGATATTCCTATGACTTTTTTGTCCATTCTCCAGGCACACACATGGTTTCCCCTTTCACCTAATTAGATATTCCTATGACTTTTTTGTCTATTCTCCAGGCATACACATGGTATCCCCAATCACCTCATAAGACCTTCCTATGACTTTTTTGTCAATTCTTAAGGCATTCACATGGATTCCCCAAACACCTCATAAGATCTTACTATGACCCTTTTGTCTATTCTCCAGGCATACACATGGTTTCCCCTATCACCTCATAAGATATTCCTATGACTTTTTTGCCAATTCTTGAGGCATCCACATGGTTTCCCCAATCACCTCAAAAGATCTTCCTATGACTTTTTTGTATATTCTTCAAGCATACACATGGTTTCCTCTTTCACCTCATAGGATCTTCCTAGGACTTTTCTGTCAATTCTCTAGGCATTCACATGGTGTCCCCAATCACGTTATAAGATATTCCTAGGAATTTTTTTGTCTATTCTCCAGGCATCCACATGGTTTACCCAATCACCTCATAGGATCTTCCTAGGAATTTCTTTGTATTTTCTCCAGGCATACACATGGTTTACCTTATCACCTCATGAAAACTTCCTATGACATATATATATATATATATATATATATATATATATATATATATAAATATATAAACATACATATACTGTATAAGCAGACACAGACACTTGCACGCATATATATATATATATATATATATATATATATATATATCTATATGAATATATATATAAATATATATATATAATTATATATATACTGTATATAAATATATATATATGTATATATATATATATATATATATATATATATATATATATATATATATATACTTTTGGTATCAGCTCAGGGTTTCCTTATTTCTATTGTCTAAGTTATATTTATATCACCATTTTAGAGCATTGTAAAGAAGTCTTCTGTAATTTTTATCACTCCATCTCTATTACTGATATTTCCATTTGCAATCGTTTAAAGCAAATAACTGTTGGTACCCTGTTCCAAGTCTTCTTTTCATCGATTTGATGTTTCTTCCTTTATTCAGTGTTTCCTCAATTTTGAACTATTTGGTTTTCGAATGTCTAGGGTTTTTAGTTTGTTTGTTTGTTGTTTTGTATAGTTTTATTAATCCTCCTAGATTTTATCCTCATTTCCTATCTTTATTTAATCAAGTCTTTTTATCTTTTCTGATAGTTTTCCGTGATAATGTTTAGGAACTTTTCCACCTATCTCTTGTGCTGATTCTAATACTTATTTTATTAAATCCCTGTTAATTTCTTCTTTAATATCTTCCATTTCATAATATAGCTAGAGTACTTATTTTGTATTGCTAATCTAAACTCATCACATTTTTCTCTCATTACAGGAGTGTTTATTTTAGTTCTTAAAATTAGTTTTTTTCTCTTTTTCCTTAGATGTAGACAAAGTTTACTTCTCACCAATAAGTCGCTTAACTTTGACTTGCTTAAAACTTTTATGGGTTTAAGAAAAATAATATATATATATATATATATATATATATATATATATATATATATATATATACATACATATATATATATATATACATATATATATATATATATATATATATATATATATATATATTATATGTATATATATTATATATATGCGTATAAACACACACACACACACATATATATATATATATATATGTGTGTGTGTGTGTGTGTGTGTGCGTAAGTCTGTGTGTGTGTGTAAGTCTCTGTGTATGTGTAATCAGATATAATTTGCGTAGGGAGGAAACAAAAATTACCGAATGATAGTCTCAAGCAAGTAAGCGAGACAACTGAAATATACTCGTACCTACAAAGAATGATTTAATGCTAAGTCGCTAAGACACAATAGGGAATCAAAGATCAGACATCAGCACACATGCATAGGAGTCATATCACTCACTAAGCAGATTATGACAGTAGATGTTGTGCATTGCTGGTATTAAAAAAGGGAGTTTTTTTTTCATTTTGTTTCCTGCACAAACGGTCAATTAAGGCCAATGAAATCAATAGTGAGAAGACAATAATCGAAATTCGACCGTATAGTACGCAGACTTTGTTGCACCTTAAACATAATTTACACATTTTTCATTTCATAAAAATAATTACAACAAAAGTAATAATAATAATAACGACAATAATAATAATTATAATGATGATGCCTTTACTGATAAGATTGTAAACTATCTGATGTATATAATTAAAATACGTGAAATCATCATCAATACTTGCAAACATAAAGCATAAATAATAAGGTAAGAAAATAAGCCTAACGGTCTCACTTAAATTCCCGCTATTGAAGCCTTGAGATGCTAAAGTAGCATCGATTGGTGGACAGAGGACGACACCCTTCCACTACCAGATCCCGTAAAGTAAGTAACCGAAAGGACCAGACAATCGTTTTCTTTATCATCGCACTATGATCACTCTAATGGTACAGTAGGCAATATTTACTTGTTTTATTATTCTCAGTGTTTCATAATCATTCTGAAGACTAAATGAGAGAGAGAGAGAGAGAGAGAGAGAGAGAGAGAGAGAGAGAGAGAGAGTATAATCCTTTAAGGGGTGATTACTACACTGTAGATGCTGTCATCTATAGAAATTAAATAGCTCTTCCTATATTCAAACAAAAAAATGTATACAATATTATTACAAATAAGATTGTACACAAGTTGATAATTTAATGCAGGGTGGTCCAACTACAGGCCCGTGGGCCAAATGTGGCCCGCGAGGGGATTTTTTATGGCCCTCCTACTATACACTACCCTAATTTGGCAGTATGATTAGATGTAACGAAACTTTACCGGACCTAAATTGATCCCCTCTGAATACTAAAAAAATAAAAAAAGGATAAATGATGAAATAAAATAAAAATCATACATTTCAATAGAACTTATATAATCTCTCTCTCTCTCTCTCTCTCTCTCTCTCTCTCTCTCTCTCTCTCTCTCTCTCTCTCATAGCATGCGTTAAATGTCAATTTTTAGTTTACTTTTAACCGTAGATAAAATAATAATAATAACAATAAAAATATAAATGTAAGAAGATTTAATGACAACCCCGTGAATAGATCGGAAATGGTGCCCCTGAGGTTCCGAGCAGTTTTCAGCTTACCTCTGTATTGTAGTTAAGCACTATTGTTAATAACGTCTTTCCATAATGAGTCCAAGTAAGAAACGGAATGCTCTGATGTGACCAGAGCATATGATATGAAGTGGGAAGAAGAATATTGTGTGGCAGCAAATAGGTTCTGTTGTTAAGGAGTATATCGTTCGAAGGCATTATGAGACATTGCATGGAGAAAAGTATGCTCAATTTGTGAGAAAATCACGAGGTGTTATATTGAATATCTTGAAGGGCACACATCTACAACAAAAGCATGGGCTACATAACTTCTGAAAACCACAAACAGCTAGTCTTACTGCTCCACATGAAGTTACTTTGGTGCTTGTAAGAAATAGAATATCATTTAAGGATGGAGAATTAATAAACTAGTGTATAGTAAAATAGTACAAGTGTTTGCTGAAGAAAAAGTACCCAGCAGCAAAGAAATTTGAAAGTGTGTCATTATCTCACCAAACAGTTGCAGGATGAATGATTGAACTTGATCAGCATGTTTCCATTAAACTTCAAAACATAAGGAAACATTGTAAGTACTTTTCATTGGATTTAGATGATACCACCAATGTAAGCCAGTTACTCATATTTGCCGTCACCACTGACGAAGATTTTGTGGTACACGAAGAACATGTCAAGACGCAGTCCTTGAATGATGATAGCAGAGGTTCTGCTATAAACGTTTCCCTCAAATCCGGGATCAATAAATATGGAGGGTTTTAAAGGTGTTCCTGCATTGTAACTGATGGTGCGAAAGCTATGGCTGGCAGTAATGTGGGGTTAGTTGGTCTTTTAAAGAAAATGGAGTGCATTACATCACACTGCACTGCATCGTTCACCAAGAGCCCTTATGAAGCAAAATATTGCAGATGAATGATGTCATGACAAGTGTTGTCAGTATTGTGAACTTAATCAGAGGTGGAAATAGTTCCTGAGGCATGGAAAGTTTATATCGTTCATGGAAAAACTGAATAGAGTACAGTGATCTGTCAAAATCTTCAAGCGTTAGGGGGCTGAGTGTTGGAAAACACCCGGTTTCTTTTCTTTAAGGGAAGATATTCCACCATTTCTACGAAATCCGCTTAATAGTAATTCAGAACAGTGCCAAATTCATCTACACGATGAAGACTTTTTTTGCTCCCAAGCAAGTCTTACAGAAGTGACTGCCAACCTAAACCTACAAAACATGAACCTACAAGGAAAATCACAGAATGTTTGCCAGATAGTAGGACATGTTGATTCTCACCTAGAAAGCGGCCACTTTTCAGTGAGTGCTTAAACAAGACTGATCTGACAGACTTCCCTGCTTGTCATGAATTGAACAAATGTATTGGAACAGACTTCTCGTCTTTTGTTGGAAAACTTGAAGGATTAGATTTTTATTTGAAGTTAAAAATAAACAGAACTATATAAGCTTCTAATTTTTAATCTCTACCTATTTTTTTCTTTTGTCTTATTGTGGAACAAAAATATTCATACAGAAATAAATAGAGGGGAAAATATTAGGACACGGTGTGTAAAATCTTCAAGTGCATCTACATACTTAGTAAAAAATTCACTAGGATATAAGGAAATGAATCCTCTCCCCTTGGGATAAAGTGCTCCCCTTCAGTTACTGCACCAGGAATTATAATTATAATATTAATTTTCTTTTGTGGCCCCTGCCATCAAGTATTTCCTGTAATGTGGCCCTTGGCGTGGAAAAGGTTGGACCACCCTGATTTAATGTTTAAAAAGGCAGTACATTCAAATATTTTTGGTACATGAAGAACGGTATGAGTACCATGTTATGATGATGAAATTTCATCGATATAAATCAGTACAAAATTAAATTCAAATATATTTATATAAAAGTATATTCAAAACTACAATTTAAAGCCTAAAAGGAATATAAAGTCTTTATCAAACTGAATCAAAACTGCTAAAGAGTATGGAGTCGCAGAAACCTGTAATTATGTACGTCTGGAATTTACTGGTCACTTTCAGTAAGTAAATAAGTAATCTTAACAGTATCAACAACTTCTCAACTTGTTCACACCTTTGGATACGCGCATCTATAGAAACCTTTGATTTAAAATAATTTATAAAGGAAAGAACCCTTCCTTCACATTTTCGCTAACTGGAGCACTTAGCTTCCACAGCCTTGCTAAAAGGTCACTTAATATATATATATATATATATATATATATATATATATATATATATATATATATATATATATATATATATATATATATATATACATATATATATATATATATATATATATATATATATATGTATGTATATATATTCATATATGAATATATAAGTATACATATATACATATATATGAGGTAATCAAGCATGGATGAGAATTACATATGAAGTATTTACAATATGTTATAATCGGTCTGACTCCAACAAAACAATGGAATTTATAAAAAAAAAAAAAAAATAAAGATGATGACATTAATAATTCTCAAACAGGGAAAGTAGCCCAGTAATCCAAGGAAATATGGAAATGCATTGGATGATCTGAATATAAAAAAAATCTTATGCAACATGCATAAAGAACTTACTGAACGACGGTAACAGAGATTAATATCCAGATCCACAAGAAAAATAAATGTAATTAGCTCTAAATAGTATATCAAAATGGTCATACTTTAATTAACACTCGTACCTCATAGCTGTGATCCCTTACAGCTGAGTACAAAGGGTTTCCAGGTCTCAAACTGACCCTTTGGATCATCCAGTAAAACTGCAGTTGAAATTCCAAGATCATAAGAGGGATAGTTGCAGAGCGGGAAGACCTTTGCATTCACCCATACGGAGTACCACTCTACCATGGGGTCTGGATATCAATGTACAGTTTGGAAATTATAACATTCGATGAAAAGGACACAAGAATATCTGACTCCACGTATACAGTATATATAGAGGTTCAGCCATGGTTTACATTTGGAAACTTCCACTTCCTTGTGATATATTTTTATCATGAGTCCTAACATTCTGTAAGCTTTTATCTTTTGATAGTTTTATCCCATTATAATTTTTTAAATACTGTCACGTTGTATATATTGCACATACACGTGTACACACATATATACACATATACATCCATACACACACACACACATATATATATATATATATATATATATATATATATATATATATATGTATATATCTATTTACATATACACATATATTATAAATATATATATATATATATATATATATATATATATATATATATATATATATACAGTATATATATATATATATATATATATATATACAGTATATATATATATATATATATATATATATATATATATATATATATATAGTGTACACATTAACTATTGTGAACATATTTAGATGATGTTATAAAAATATATAGTATGCTTATTCTAAAGAGACTGGGGAGAGAGATTGACGAGAACCTGAGAGATGAACAAGCAGGATTTAGAAAAAGTATAAATTGTACTGACCAAGTTTTCATTTTGAGACATTTACAGCCATGCGTAGCATATAGAAATCCCCTTTTGATGGCATTTGTGAAATATGAAAAAGCCTTTGATAGTGTACACCGGCCAATTTTGTGGAGAGTCCTGCGTTATTATGGAATTCCTCTTAAATATGTGAATTTGATTACGTCCATTCATGAGGATAGCAAATGCAAAGTTGATGTTAATGGAGTCCTAACAAATGCATTTTCAGTGAACAGCGGAGTGCTCCAAGGGAATGTATTGTCACCTATGTTGCTTATCCTCCTCGTGGATTTTGTTATGCGTAGAACAGTCAGAGAAGGTGGAGAAGGGTTGGACTTAATTAGTGATAGGAATTTAGCAGACCTAGAGTATGCTGATGATGCTGCCCTTGTTAGCAGAACATCACAGGATTTGCAACGTTTGCTTACCAGAAAGCATGAAATATCACACGAGATTGGGCTCAAGATAAATAGAAGAAAGACAGAGATGACGCGAGAGGATTAATGAGGTGGAATCATTCAAGTATTTAGGAACTATGATCTCCAATACAGGGTCTTTAGAGTTAGAGTTTAGTGAAATATTAATAAAAGCAAATCAGGCAATGGGTAAGTTAAGTAAAATTTGGAAATCAAATCGCCTGAAATTACATATAAAAATCAGGCTATGTAGTAGTTTAGTGAGATTGGTATAAATATATGGACATGAATCATGGTATGACAATGAAACAATCTCAAATAGATTTAGTAGATTTAAGAACAAAGCTCTCAGAAGAGAATTGGGAGTTAAATGGAAGGACAGGATTAGAAATGAAACCATAAGATAGATTACTCAAGCGCCATATGTGTATGAGATCATAATGAGTGGTAGATAGAGATGGTTTGGGCATGCTCTTCGCACTCCCCAAGAGAGATTACTTCACCAAACGTTCAGCTGGCCACCACAAGGCACAAGAAGAGTTGGAAGACCCAGGCCTACAAGGCTGAGGACTATGAAGCGCGAAGTAGGAGATGATGAATGGAGATGTATTGAATCAAAAGCTTAAGATAGAGATGATTGGCGAAATCTAACCGAGGCCATTTGTGTCAATAGGCGTAGGAGATGATGATGATGCTGAACATATTAAACAATAAACAATAAAGTCGTCATGAAAATGTTACCTACAACGGTGAAAGAGAAATTTTATTGCCTGCACCGTACCCGATTATTAAGTTTTCATCATCGTCGCCAAAGTTCATTTAATTGTTACCCAGGCTATGATGACAGAATTTAATTAATAAACAAAGGCATTTTATTAATAATACAGTAAGCAAAAAATAGAATACAGTCTTTCATAAAAATGTTATTTGGTCCATCAAGGTCACTAAATCAAAAGTTTTAATCAACAAGCTTTCGTACTCTGCTTCATAAGCCCAAAAATACTGAGCAGAGAGAGAGAGAGAGAGAGAGAGAGAGAGAGAGAGAGAGAGAGAGAGAGAGAGAGAGAGAGAGAGAGAAATCCAATCAATTCAGTTTCACCGATGAATAATGCTTTTGTGATACGAACGAGGAATTTGTTCAGGTTCCTCTTTAATTATTGAAATAGTTTTCGCTCGTAGCTTTAAGCTTACAAAATGTCACAAATACAAGTAGAATATTGATTGGATTCATAAAACTTGATTAAAGTATCAATATAGTGTTGTTGGAATAAGAGCCTTGATGATTATAGCAGACTTATATTCATTATGGAGAGAAGGTTGTATACAAGTGGTAAGGCAAGCCTTCAGTGCGATGATCCACAGCAGCCTCTCTCCTCTCAGTTGATATCAAAGTTACAATGTTTAGGTTACATGTTTAAAGTACAACACATGATCAGTTAAAGTACAACATCCTCTTATGATACATATGTTACAATTGATAAGTAAGGATTTCTATCGCAATATGGTACATTATTCGAGATATAAGTGAATCGAAATGGCATACATTTATTAAAAATGTAAGAGGATAGGATATTATTCTTGTCTATATTTTATTTATATCTCTACTGATTCATCACAAAGGATGTTTTCGTTAATAAAAGTATTCAAAATAATTGTTTACATTACAAAAGTCACCAACCAACATTGCTTGAATGAGTATAAATGTGCTCCGTTAAATACTGCGCATTTTGTACAACAGGATATACGGAAATTATAGACAAATAATCTGCTAGAAACTATCTTCATTTGATCTTTGTATGACTCCATACAGATAGTTGAATTTACATAAGATCAACGTAGAAGATCACGAACGTCTCACTGGTAGATTTCAAGACTCCATTTCAGTACCACAATATGAGAACAAATGTACCAAAGAACTGTAAATTCTATGCGGAGAATGAACACCACTTAAGGCATAGATTATTGATTTTGGATAGTGTGACCCTTACTACTCTAAAGCAAAATATATTTTACGTACAATGACTGTAGAACAAGCGCATCAGTCCATGCACAATTGGAAAAAGAATTTGCTACTACAAGTCAATGGGTTCTTAAAGGCAAGATGCTAAGCTACCAAAATAGCAGGACATAGGCTAAAACCCTAGTTGGAAAAGCAAGATGCTATAAGCCCGAGGGATCCAACACGGAAAATAGCCCAGCGAGGAAGGGAAATAAGGAAACTACAAGAAATTAACAATGAAATTAAAATGTTTTAAGAACAGTAACAATATCAAAATAAATCTTTCATATATAAACATAAAAACTTTAAAAAACAAGAGGAAGAGAAATAAGATAGAATAGTGTGCCCAAGTGTACCCTCAAGCAAGAGAACTCGAACCTAAGATAATGGAAGACTATAGTACAGAGGCTATGGCACTACCTAAGACTTGAGAACAATGGTTTGATTTTGGAGTGTCCTTCTCCTAGAAGAGCTGCTTACCATAGCTAATGAGTCTCTTCTACCCTTACCAAGAGGAAAGTGGCCACTGAACAATTACAGTGCAGCAGTTAACCCCCTTGAGAGAAGAAAAATAGTTTGGTAATCTCAGTGTGGTCAGGTGTATGAGGCAGAGGAGAATATGTAAAGAATAGGCCAGACTATTCGGTGTACGTGTAGGCAAAAGGAAAATGACCGGTACCAGAGGGAAGGATCCAATGTAGTACTGTCTGGCCAGCCAAAGACCCAATAACTTCCTAGCGGTAGTATTTCAACGGGTAGCTGGTGCCCTGGCCAACCTACTACAGTAAACCATTAGTTTAGCACACTAGTAAACATGATGGACAATCATGAACATTTTACTATGAGCAATGCTTGAACCTCAAGTTCAGATAGTCTACTCTGGTGAGCCTACTCCATTTCCAAATTCTATAACTATAATGATCTTTTGAGAACCACGACTGTTTATGAGATCCTCAGCGCATCGACGTTGTTCATAGTTTTGTGTGGAGAGCTTCCAACGCCGCCTCCAACAACGGAGATATTTTTAGTGCCGAATACCCAACGGCATTTCTACGAAGCTTTGTAAAAGTCAAGGAAATTAAAGTTCCCTTCAGGTATCAAGATTTCCGAGAATTTTCAACAAAATACTTCATATTACTAACCCCATAACCCCCCCCCCCCCTCTCTCTCTCTCTCATAATAGATCCTTTTACTGAATGGTCCCTCTTTCTTTAACAAACTCTCGGAATTAAAAAAAAAAAAATATCTAAGGAAGGCTTAACCATAAGTTTACTTTATGGATATTTAGATCTATGCTTGTTAAATATCGGACAATGGGTAAACCAAGGGAGATTTAAAATTCTGTGAATAAAATATATCTGTATTTGTTCAATTCTAACATCGGAAAAGGTTCTATTTATTTTCACCTTTCACGGGTACAGAAATATGTAAGGAATGTCACCGTACAATTAAATTTTTATTTGGTTAGAGTATACACACTGTACAACTAGATATTAAACAATTTTCACGTCGACTTTTAAAAGATACTGGTTTACCATCCACATTTTTTTTTTATCAAAATATAAATATAGACATTTTATACCAACTGAAATTTTTAGTTTAACATTATTTTCACACACAATAATCATTCATCTGTCACTAAACTTTAGATATAGCAAGTAAACACCTGTTTAGTAGTCAATATAAGACTGATCAGAAAATCCCAAACAACTCCATCGGAAAGTGCAGTTATTGACGTTCCTTAATCCACCCAATATGGAGGCATCACAGGTAACCAAATACCAGAATTCGTTATTATTTTCAAACTAAATTACAAAGCTTTAGCCGGTTATTTTGTTTTGGATACCAAAACAGAGATACAAGTCTAGCACTTCCTTGGGTTTAAAAAGCGACTGGTTTGCTTGAGTGGTAAGCAAAACCTGGTTTTAGTGACAAGCAATAACTTACATGAATATTCTCCCATTTACAAAGTTCACGATTTTCAAATCAAATCATAAGAATTAAAATGATTATTTTAATACTGTCCTGTTCTTTCGACGAAAGGCATCTTAACGAACGCATAATAGCTCAATTGGGTCATTTTGTGTAGTTTGCAACATTTCTCAACAGTTTCTTGTAAAATATTGCTGATTTTCTATATCATTGAATTATTGATCGCACTACACTTACGGGATTTTAAGACTACAGATATTTAGAAAGGGTACGATAGGCGGGCATCCAAAGGGGCTCACATGTATGATACAAGACAATGTAATGCATCCGGTGAGCAAGCTTGAACACCATAAAGTGTTAACTGGGGTATAGATCCTTCGAGGCCAGGAAATGGAGTCATTTCTTTTCCAGATATACATCGAGAAGAAATAAAAAAGAGAAGAATTTCTCTCGGCACTTATCTCACACACAAGTGCCCAACAACCAGCACTCGTTCGGAAGGTTTCTTCCCACCAATGAAGAGAGAATTCACTTTCCCTAAAGGGATTTGTTAAAAAACATTATATCTCTTTACATGCACAGATTCATAAGCTTTGTGAGTGTCATGAATATGTTGTACTGTACATGTAATCATGCCAATAATGTATGCGTAAAATTCACAGGGAAACTTGATGCCCAAAAATAACTAAGCTAGTCAGGATTCACTCTTATATTTTCCTTTTCCCGTGGTTCTTTTGTACAATAATGTATGTATACATACATTACATACACCAAAAACATATACCACAAAGATGTGTGTTTACTTAGGATAGTCATGAACACAACTTCTACACATCAATGAGAATTTAAGATAATGTACACAATCGGGTGAACCGCATATCAGATACTTACACATTTATGTAAATTATATTAGGACAAAAGTAGAAAGACAGTTGTAGGAGTTTTCAAAATTTTGTTTCCTTCTATAAATGTTCGTTCAATAGCACTCCACTTTATGAAAAAAAAAGAAGCTTGGCAAGTTAAGGAAAGTCCAGGGGCAATCGATCTCATTACAAGACATTAATGAATAATACAGTATAATCCTTATCTAATATGGAGAGTATGTAGTCATATGAAATTTACACGCGTGAGCGGATTTGCACTTTGAGTTTATCTGTCTTACTACAAGTCTCTGTGGGTGAAAAAAAAATTTATGCGCATTGAGCGCATGAGTGTCTTGTTGATTATTTGTTTCTCTGAGTAATGGCTGTTCCTTTGTCATCCCTTGATTGGACAACGCGAAGAGAGCAGGTTGAGGGAAGAAAGGCTGCGTATTTATTTTCTCCTTGTCCGCCATACCAAAAGAAACCGCTTCGGTTTTGGTTTTTTTTTTTCAAGGCCATCACATTCTTTTTCTATTATTTTCCTTTCCGTGACGGCCAACGTTGAAAATAAGTTTAGTGTATCTATGCACCCGAATATGCATCCTATTTGCAATTGTTTACTGTACAAGCATACACATGCTCATCCAAGAATGTTAGCATTTAATAAAGACATTGTAATTACAAAATACCTGGAAGTCAACCCTTCAGTTATGTTATAATTGTAATGTGTCTATACTAAATGCCAACATTCTAGGATGAACATGTGTATGCGTGTACAGTGAACACTTACAAAAAAAAAAAAAAAAAAAACGTCAACACTGAAATATAATAGCATTTTCTATGACAACCAAAGGTAATGTCTGTGCAATTGACTCGACATATATAGTACATAGAGGCCAGCAAGTAATTTAAAATCTTAAGTAAAATAGCGCTGAATTCCATACTTCTAGATAACAAGCCTCTAACTTTATACACTAAAAAAGTATAATAGATATCTGGATAGACATATAGAAACATAGATAGATATATACACAGATAATCAATAGTCATGAAATACCGTATGGGTTTACTGTTTTTTCTTTAATACTGTCCTAGCCCTTTTATTACACTCAGTTCCATTCTAAACCTGAGGGAGCAGAATTAAGATTCGTGAAAAAATTGTCCTGATTCACCAACACTTAACTATTCGCTACTGGCTTCCGAGGTAATCAGTTTTCTGGTCAACGGGACAAAGTGTTTCAAATTATAATAGCTAAGAATGGTGTACAAGGTGCAATGAATTTGTCGAATTTTTAGACAGTGAATCATTTGTAGACCTATCATAACAAATTCATTGTCTAAATGGATATTTCTAAGGTCCCATAAACAATCATAGTAGTGTTGACGCGTAAATTTTATGTCTTCGTTCTATCTCGTTTACGCAGTGAAAGACGACAAATGATCTCGCATCAATTAGTGTTTACGGAAAGTCGCAAGAGATATATGGCCATTCTACACAGAATTTATAACACAGCACTCTTAAAATGGGAAAAATAGTTCACTTTCAGAGACCTAAATGTACACATAGTTTATGTAACAAGGGTGGAAATGGTATACTTGATAAATTTAGAACACTTAGTGGGAGTGAGAATTGAGAATATTGCGCTGGTACGTGTTCTGAAGAAGACTTGATAGTAGGAGAAACAAGATTTCATGAATAGTATTCTCATACCTAAGTTGGTGAAGAAGAAATTATAAATATTTTGCTTGGCGTGTTAGGCCAAAGTTGAAAAAAATGCAAATGATGGTTATAGAAAAATGGTGACTAGCCGCTGGAGTTATAATCGATTTGAGTTAATGAAGCATCTGTTAATATGCTGCTCGCAACGTTACAGGATTACTCATAAAAAAAGACTTTGGAGCTGCTATTGCGTTCGAAAGACTTAAGGATGGAGTTCTGTCTTTACGTAAGTCAGCTTTAGAAAGGTTTTCAATGTTTTTGGAGACTTGTCTAGCCCGAGAAAATACTTTAATTGTTTTATTCAGTCATGTTTTGAATATTGCTCGCCTTTTTCATCTTCAACAGCTGGATCTCACCTTAAATTATATTACGATAACTACATGTCTGTTAAATGTCTTATCCTGATCTCGACAGTAATGTCTGGCATTGTCGTTGAATGAGCTCATTATGCATATCATGTAAAAAATGTCCTAATTCTTCTCATCTCTTTTGTTCAGACTATCCCAGACAATACCAGTAACTCCGTAGAATTAGGCATGTCGTTAATTACAAGTCTTGCATTTTCTTTCCCCGAGTTCCAATACTATTCAGTATTTATAGTTTTGTTCCGGCTCAGACTAGATTATGAAATGATCTTCATAATTAGTTGAATTGTTGGGACTTCTGAAATTTCAACTTTTTTTGAAAAGGTTAACTTAAGTTTCGTTTCATATTTTGTGCATTATCACTCATTTAACTTTGTTTTTCAAGTCAACTGGTTTTATTTTATGTTATTTCTCTTTATAAGTTTATTCTATACTTCACCGTTTATTTGGTGGCCTGAGCCGCTTTCCCTAAAGGATTCATTGGCTTTCTCCTTTTCAAACTAAGATTACAGCTTGGCTTTTAACAAAGCTAAAAATGGTATGAATTTATAACTAAATTCGTTATAAAGTTACAATACCAAATTTTAAACATCAACAAGATCTACGCGGTCCAAAAAATACATTATACAGTATTATTCTTCATTTGCAAATAAAAAAAAATCCAAAATCATACGATAATGCGATTAATTGTCACATTAGTTACGTTAGACCCAATTAATAACACAACAAGATGACTATCTTATTTTGTTACCTACCTGTCCAATTTGGAGAAAGGATGCAGCCAATATTGGATTTATGGTATTTGCTAGCACTTAGTTTTCTTCATTTAAGGTGTGGCTGATGCAAAAACATCAGCAATAACAAAGAATCCCATATAGTAAAGAAAAACAAAGTACCAGTAACAACAGCATACGATATATCATTAACAAGTAGAGGGGCACTCAGTAACGAGTATGCCTTCGCCACGCCAAGCAGTCTTATTTTGCTCTCAAATCCACTGCGTATTTGTACTTCGATGTATTTTTTCAAAATCCAGCGGATCTGTCTTTGGGTCATAAACCCCCACCCCCACATGTCCACCAGATTTGGTCGAAGTTAGTTCAGTAGTTTTAGCGTAATGTTGTTCACAAACATAAAATAAACTAGCAAAATATTTGCCATTTACTTAGAATTGCGGGATCTTGTCAAGATTAGCGAACCCAACATTTCCATGTCAAGAATAAGGAACCCTATTTTCTACATGTAAAGAATAACGAACCCAGTTTTCCACATATAAAGAATAGCGATTCCAATTAACCTCACGTCAAGAATAGGGAACCCGGTGATGATTGGGTTCGCTAATCTTGGACAGGAAATGTTCTGGACTATGAAGAAAAAATAGAAAAGGTAAATGAGGAAAAAACATGTTGGAAATATAAATTATCACTTTACTGATGGAAGAAAAATGAATAAGTTGAAAGCTTTCTATTAAAATCAATATCTTATGAGTCTTAAAGAGTTAAGAGTAAGTTAAAACCAACATCTTAGGAATCAAAAGGAAATTGAGAAGCAATTAGAAGACAGAAGTCAATTAATCTGTTAGCCGTATTTCCTTCCATCCACATAAACTGGTTCAAATATCTTGGTAGGACTTCACGCTTGCATCCTCGCATGTTCTTGATTTTTGCTTTATGCTTTGCCCAATACGACTCAATATGCTGTGTGAGGGTCAACGAAGTGCAAAGAGTGGTTCACGGTTCTGTGCTGGTAGTTTTGATTATAGCCATTCATCGCTGTGAATAGTTGATCCATGTCTCACTACTTTTTCTATTATTTGTAGAAATATCTCCTAGTCCCTGTGTTCCATTATTTCCATATATCCAATTGTTGGAATGTACTAGTATCTACCAAGCCAAAAACCCAGACTTGGCACGTAGGGGATCGTCCCCGATGGTGTTTAGGTTTACGTGAAAAGCATGATTAATCAACTTGAACTCTTATCCCAGGCCACCAAGTTTTATAGGATTAAGCTCGAAATGTCTCGTACACACCTTTCTAAAAGAACTGTAAAAATCCACTATGGTCTGCCGAGATACATTTACAATACGAGAAGTTTCCTATTCCCGCATTTCATTGCACAAACAATATATGACATGAATCTACAGCTGCAATTTCACTTTTGATTTTGCAAAAAAATGAGTCCTTCCGTATTGATAAGTTTCGTTTATACCGTGAACAATCTTTTACCTGGCACTTCCAGACATAACTGTCCACAGAGGCCCTGCACTTTATCCAGTTCATAAATATACCACATGATTCACATTTCAATTCCCATCGAATAAGTGATTTGTTCTTCATCCAGTCAATCGCAGGTAACATTTCCTCCCCAAGTAACGGTTTCACAACCTCCGTGAACGTAGCCCTAAATCAGTTTTTAATTCATGTTATATAGATGAAAACCATTTTTGAAGGACTTGGGTAATTACTCAACCAGCTGTTTAGCTAAGAAGGAAAAAAATTGAACTAGCTGATTAAGTGAATAGCAAAATGTTTAACAAGTAAATACAGGCTATAAGTAGCAATTGAAATGCTTGGACTTGTTTAATTACTCATCCAGCTGTTTAAGTAAATAGAAAAATGTTTAACTACCTATTTAAGAGAACAAAAGAAAGTTCAACAAGTACATAGAGGCTTTAAGTAGCAACTGAAATGGTCATGTAAAGATTAACGAATCCCATGTCAAGAATAGGGAACCCAATTTACCACATGTCAAGAATAAGGAACCCAATTTTCCACATGTAAAGAATAACGAACCCACTTATCCTCATGTTAAGAATAACGAACCCGGTGATGGTTGGGTTCGCCAATCTTGTCAAGATCCGAATTGCGATTCTTTTCAAAGTTCTGCTGCATACTTGTATTTTGATATACTTTATCCAAAATATTACTGATTCATACCCAACATAACTCCCAAGTTTGGTCAAAATTGGAACATTAGTTTTTGTGTAAAGTTGCTCACCAACAAACGACAACGGGGGTGAATGCACATCCTTCGCAAAATCTTCGACTATAGAGAAAGAAATAACTCTAGAGTTATGTCCTCTTAAACATTAACAGTTAATTTGATGTTGTGAATTCTTTCATCTTCTTCAATATTTGAGTTTATGTTCTCCTATTGCCTCTTTTTCTCTACACCCTAGGGTTTCTTGGTGTATTTCTGGTACTCAGCAAATGCTTTGGTAATGCTTTCTTGCCTCTGCAAAAGGGTATGTATTCATCCTTGTCGGCGTTTATTTATTTGTTTATGAGTAACTGCACAAAAAACAGAGAACTAATTTTGACCAAACTTGGTAGTCAAGCTGGGTATGACCAATGGATGATTCATTAATATTTTGGATAAAGCACATCAAAGTACAAGTACGCAACAGTATTTTGAAAATAATCGCAATTCTAAGTAAATGGCAAAATTTTTTTTAGTATATTTCATGTTTGTGAACAGCATACGCAAAAACTACTGAACCAACGTCAACGAAACTTGGTGGAAATGTGGGGGTATGACCCAAGGACAAAACCCATTAGATTTTGAAGTAAATACATCGAAATACAAGTACACAGTGGAGTTAAGAGCAAAAATAGACTGTTTGGCCTGGCGAAGGCATGCTCTCTACTGACTGCCCATCTAATTCCCTTTGGTTATGAATGCAGGCAAGGAAATACTTCATATGCTGTTGTATTGCTTTCCTTTTTATTCATAGTATTCCCGTTGAACATCAGTTATTTCCATGAATATATGAAATCTATTACAACTTACAACGATGAAAGTATTTCAGTAACAGAGATGTAACTATGATTAGAATTATAATACTTTTAATATTTTCTTTTTTATGCTAATAGACAATGAAAAAAGAACATCAACAACGATCATCTGGATAACAGGGATGCTTAGTACAAAGACTCGTGGAAAAGATCACTCAGGATAATCTAAATTTAGAGTGTGAGATTTCTTTAGCGGTAACTGGCACCTAATGATAATGCTGAAATGAAATACGAAAATATAAATCCTACAAAG
This sequence comes from Palaemon carinicauda, assembly GCF_036898095.1. Lineage (NCBI taxonomy): Eukaryota > Metazoa > Arthropoda > Malacostraca > Decapoda > Palaemonidae > Palaemon > Palaemon carinicauda. The sequence goes on from NC_090742.1 coordinate 49,524,598, forward strand.
AAGAAGATTACCTACGAATAAAACAACAATATCTGTAACCTAAAGGAGGTTACCCCCAACGGTGACGAATACAAAGTATAAGGAAGAGGAAAGACACACTTTTTATAATAAAACACAATGCAAAAAGTAATGACATAAGAGTAACACAGCGAAGGGTTCAAGAGTTAACGAGGTAAAATAAATAAAAGTTAATTGTATTCGAAAATAAACATAAATAAAATAAAAGGATGACAATAAAAGTAAAAAAAAAAATCCCTCACAAAAATGTATAATAATGTTAATAGATTCGAGTACGTATATTGAGTGCATAATGCCACAGGCAGAGGATCACACTCTCATACACATAAACACACACATTACAATAAAAAAGGGCAATTTTTCCTCTGTCGCATATTGAGGATAGAATCCCATTACTGATCAGATTCTCAACAAAAGAATACGATGCAGACCAAGTGTTATACTAGGTGTGCGTTGCGGGTCAAGGATCGATCTGTCATAACAATGCATGGAAGAGCAAAATACAACAAAGGAAGTACAATACTCAAAGCAACAGTTTCTCTGGACGCCAAGGACGCACTTCCAATCAATACAGGCAAAGTCAAGGGAACCACTTTCATTTTCTTTTCAATCACAACTCTTTTCTCAAACATTCAGTTATAGCAAAAATTTAACTCGTCGACACAAACTTATCACCACTACCAACCTCACTACAATAATCTTATAACAAGTTTTCTTGTATTATTATTATTATTATTATTATTATTATTAGTAGTAGTAGTAGTAGTAGTAGTAGTAGTAGTAGTAGTAGTAGTAGTAGTAATAGTAATAGTAGTAGTAGTAGTAGTAGTAGTAGTAATCAGAGATTTCAAATCTCCACCAATGGATAGTGCCATAATTTTACTCAAGTCCACGGACAAAACACTTCTTTTATCATATGCTGATAATAAATGAATATACTGTATCATTTAACTAAGGTCTACGGACAGCGCATCCCCATTTTTCATATGCTGACTGTAGGTGGGGAAAATGCAAATCCACAAACAGAATCCGGATCATCTCCACAATTTAATGGGGTCGTCCATGATCTAAGATCTCTCTGTGGTGAAACTTTCGTCAAAATCCGTCGAGTAGTTTTGACGTAATCCTGGCCACAGACACACAATTAAATAAATAAATAAATGAATAAACCGACTCGCTTTATAACCTCCTTGGCGGAAGTAATAAAACGAGGAAGTAAAATTAAAACTTCATATTTAAAAGATGAGTGAAATCTGTAGCAACCGCGACCTCAGGTTCCTGAGACAGTGATACTCTTAAAAAAGAACCCTGGGTTATTATGTCTGAAGGTCGATATCAATTATTCAAAAGCATTCAGAGGCAAGAATGCATAAGGTATCGTCATGAAAATAACTATGCATATTTAACCCTAATTTATATTCAAAACAGTAACGATTATGGAATTACTCAAGTTCATAATTGTTATCCGGAGAAACTATCAACTCATTGTAGCAAATGGAATTTACATTGTGCTCTTAAGAACGGTTAGAGCAAATTATTCCCCAGATATAGATGTGCATCAAATATTCAACAAATCATTGCTAAGGTCTTAGGTCACACGCTGTTTCAAAACTTTAGAACTCCGCATTTTTATATATTTTGTAAGTCGCAGCTAATTAGCGTAAGCATTTCTCACAGCTTAGAAGTAGGTATAGTTTAATCCGGAATGATTGTGCCTGTTTGTAGGTGTACAAGAGATGAACAGATACAGCGGAAAAAACTTACGGATTACTTGAATATATGGAAAAAATACTTTCATAATTTCTAGTAAATGTTTTCCCAACGTTAATTAAAATGAAGACTATAGTTGTCTGGAAACAGCACACAAGGAGGGAAGTTAAGATTTAATATTGGAGAGGAAAACAGTTCAGGTTACCTATATATAACTTCTGAGAATTAATTGATTTCATATAGCAGTATCAAGCACAGTACCCTAATGGAGAAATAAATCCATCAATAGTGGAAAAATATATAAAGCAAAGACGTTAAAATACAAAAATGGACGTGAAAGTCCCGAGGAGGAAAATAAAGGTAACGGCCTTTAAAAGAAAGCGATATAGAAAACATTCACACAGAGCCACTTCCACAACTTTCCATACAGACAGACAAAAGATTTCTCGAGAAAGATAATGATAACTGGAAAATATTGATAGGCATAAGAAGGGAGAGAGTTTTGGGCTCCAAAGACCTACCATTACAATTAATATGGAAAGGACTCTACAAAGTTCTGTGCTTCATATTACACTAAATATTCTTTATTACGCATCTCAAAATATACATCCGTGTACTGTATAATATAAAGAACTATAAATTAGGAAATAAAAAACCTGACCACATTGAACGTTTAATAAACAAACTTCTCAAATTTCTTGATTTTCATCGCCTCTTGAAATATGAACACAAAGACAATAAATAATAAAAGTGCCTGGGAAACTTCACCCTAATAATAAAAACTCGATGATGGTGATGACCTTTGGAGTCTGTGGAGAGAGAGAGAGAGAGAGAGAGAGAGAGAGAGAGAGAGAGAGAGAGAGAGAGAGATAATTTGAGCAATAGCAGCAAGTCATGCACCTTGGTAATAGTGAAAGAAATTCCATGGCTAACAAACCACGAACTTGAGGATTTGCGCACCACATCAATAAATGGAGGACGAGCGTGAGTCCGTTGGGTTCGCGATGAGGATACTTTGGGTCACAGTCAATACACATATGTTTGTATGAGGTATCTGCTTTGGGTGACAAAAAGCATTTTTCGTGATACATGAGTTCTTATCTTTTACAAGCATAAAAGTAAAACTGTACCATAGCTTTGCGGGATAACAAATGAAGTAACTGCTCAAACCAGTTATAGCTGTTATTACATTTCCGGCAGTCGTTAGTACCTGCTGTTATCATTCGTACTAAATTTGTAACATCTTACTCTGCTTTTTGTTTCATTTATCCGCCCCCCACCACCACCACCCAAACTCTCACCGGACATTGCTTCAGAAAGATCATTCACTTGGCCAAATTAAATGTTTCTAAATCTCTAGAGAACTTCCAGTTTACGGCACCGAGAAGACCAAATTCATTTCTTTTAGTTTAATTTCTCCTAGGGTTCCCATGTATAAGACTATAACAACTTGAAGAATAATCGAATAAATAAAGAACACTAAAACTCTATATATAAGAGGTTACAAGTGACTCCTCTATTCAATGAGTAAATCACATTGTCTATGGAAAAAAATCCTTGGGATAAAAGAGCATATTACTCAGTAGTCAAGTTAATTTCAGAATTGCTAATATTGCAATGAAAAAAAAGTCTGTGCTAGAGGCGACGAGTAAGAAAAATGGAAAACCTTATGCTCCAGAGAAAACTATTCTTTTAGATATACAAAAAAAAAAAAAAAAAAACACACACACACACACAGAGGGGGGTTGGGGGGTTGGGTTGGGTAACTCTATACTGGTTTTTTTCCTAAAATTGGTAATTCCGTAGAAGAAACAAAACAAACGTCAATATTATATACACGCAACATACATATGTATATACTATACTGTACATTATACAATATATATATATATATATATATATATATATATATATATATATATGTCTATGTATATATATATATATATATACATATATATATATATACATATATATATATATATATATATATATATATATATATATATATATATATATATATACTGTATATATGTGTGTGTTTCTTACAAAGGCTTATAGAAGAAAAAAAGGAAATCAAATCAATCTTTAAACTTATACCATTACTCATTGGGCCCAATGTGTGTTGATCAAGATATAATAAATTTTATAGCCTCCATTCCTTTTATTCTTTTTATGGTCCCTTTAAAGGGATACATTACAGTTTTATATATATATATATATATATATATATATATATATATATATATATATATATATATATATATATGTGTGTGTGTGTGTGTGTGTATGTATATATATATACACACACACACACACATATATATATATATATATATATATATATATATATATATATATATATATATATATATATATATATATATATATACGCATATAAATAAAAGTAACTAAATATATATGTGTTATGTTCAACTATTGTACACGACGTAGATTATGCATAATGTACTAATAAAGTTTACGAAACAATAGCAAAACATTAACAGAAAAAGAAAATGTTAGACAGCATACATAATGCATAACTATATTTAAGATTTTACATGAGAGTTTACAACATTATACAAGACCAATCAAACTGAATAACAATATACATGAATTCTTACGACGAAGTAAGTTTTATTCTATTCTTTCCATACCTCTTCGAGTTGTAACTATCTTACGTTCTAAGGCATCCAGTTTCTGAGCCAAAGTTAATATTTACAAGACCATCTGATTGAATAAATTTCTTTTTATGAGAAATTGGACTTGACTTTTCATAATCTCATTTTGTTTACAAAAAGCTCCCCATCCTATGCTGTTAAGGATCCTTATCTCTGGTTACAGCTCACTTTCCTTTTGCCTACACATACACCGAAGAGTCTGGCCCAATCTTCACATATTCTCTTCTGTACTCACACACCTAACAACACTGACATTACCGAACAATTCTTCCTCGTTCATGGGGTTAACTACTTCAATATAATTGTTCGGTGGCTACTTTCCTCTTGGTAAGGGTAGAAGAGACTCTTCAGCTATGGTAAGCAGCTCTTCTAGGAGAAGGACACTCCAAAATCAAACCCTTATTCTCTGGTCTTGGATAGTGCCATAGCCTCAGTACCATGATCTTTCACTATCTTGGGTTCGAGTTCTCTTGCTTGAGGGTACACTCGGTCACACTATTCTATCTTATTTCTCTTCTTCTTGTTTTTTAAAGTTTTCATAGTTTATATATTAAATATTTATTTCAATGTTGTTACTGTTCTTAATTTTTTTTCAATTTTAATTGTTAACTACTTTTATAATAATAATAATAATAATAATAATAATAATAATAATAATAATAATAATAATAATAATAATATCTTTCTTTTAATTTCGGTCTCATGTCCTTGGGAAACATTTACTGGCTGTCCTAAGTGTGTATATTCATTAACAATATCAATAGGTTCGTCCATAACCCTTATTGGTTGTATCTCTGAATTTTCAATTAATACTATCTTGGTTTTATTCATATCTATTTTCATTCCTTCATTTCTGCTTTCTCTATTCAAATATTCTATAATCTTTTGTAGTTACTCCCATGGTTCATCTGCAAATTCTAATTTGTTAAGGTATTCGCTTTTGAAATTGATTTCTGCATTTTCCTAATGTAATTTTTTTCAAATTTCTTCTAGACATGCTGTGAATAATTTAGGAGAGATGGAGTCTTTCTGTCAGACTCCTTTCCCAATCGAAATTTTCTCACTATCTTGATATAGTTTTGGTATTGCTGTACTTCACGTATAGACATCTTCAAATGTTCTAACATAAGATTCACCTATTCCTTGTGTTTATAGGGCTTTCATTACTGCTGGAGTTTTGGCAGAATCAAAAGTTTTCTCATAGTCAATTAATGCCATACATAGTGGTTTGTCATACTCTTAATTTTCCCATTATCTGGTTAATTACATGGATATAATTAATTGTTAAGTATCCACTTTTAAAGCTTGTCTGCTCTCTTGATTGATTAAAGTCTAGGGACTCAGCAACCATAAGTCTGCATTCCGTACATGGAATTGATGCAAATTATCACCATTTGGATATGGAACAAGCTTGTTTTCTAGGCCAAACCACATAGCATGCATATATAGTATGAAAAGAAAAGGGGCATAAATACTTTCCAAAGAAATGCCAGCGATGCAATTACTATAGTATCTATTCTGTCCATTGACAACTACTATTTGATATGTATTACTTAAAAACTTAATGATGCTATGGAAAGACCCATCTACTCCCATCTTTTCGAATTTAAAAACAAGCGCCTCGTGATTAACATGATAAAAGGTTGCACAGAAATCAGGATCAATCATACGAACTTTCTGACCACAAGCAATGGATTCCTGTAGACCTGTACAGCACTGGAAATTATAAGTTTGGGACCAAACAAGACCCCAGAAATCCTGTGTACTGAACCACTCGACAAAGGGACCCACCGACCATACCCTAGCTAACATAGGTAGTAGGGTTGTGTTTCATGGGATTTTGTCTAAACTCAGGTCCAAGAAGGTTTTTATAAGCATGTTTGAATGAACACCTATCCAAACGCAACAATGTTGAAACAAAGCTCAGTTACGTCTAATTATCAAGTGTTCAGATAGAATGGTATATGTCAACACTTAAAAAAAAAAAACAAATAACTTGACTAAAACATTTAAGGCTTCTCATTTACGACATTTAAAGCTGTAGTATATCAATGTCCTTGAATGACCCTTATAGAGCTGCACACCAATTTGAAAGTAATCAATGTTGCCTTAGGCTATAGATCAAAAGCTACAATTTTACACTCCTTAAACTCTAGCGAATTGAATTGCTCATCAGATTAAATGTCGATGACTGTGCACTAATGGAACCGGATCTTAGTCAAGCACATTTCACGTCATTGCGGATAAAACACCTGTAAAACTATATTTCCCGATCGTGTTAAGGCACTATGTAAGATCGACATTTTAATTTGTGAAATCCTTTAGAAGTAAACATGAAAAGTCCAATGATAACATACTACTATTTTCTAAACATACCGATTTCTGAACGTAATCTTCGAAAGTGGTAGCATCGACCCTGCTAGGCTGCGTCGTTACATGACAAACCTCTAATCTGTGCAATAAATCTACTAACTGACTTGCAAAAAATCACGCCATGTAAAACGTTCACTCGCACCGAGGACGAAATGAAACAGAACGCGTATATATATATATATATATATATATATATATATATATATATATATATATATATATATATATATATATATATATATATATATATATATATATACAAATATATATATATAAATAAATATATATATACATATATATATATATACATATATTTAAATACATATATATATATAAATAAATATATATATATATATATATATATATAAATATATATATATATTTAAATATATATATATATATATATATATATATATATATATATATATATATATATATATATATATATATATATATATATCACCATCATCATCTTCATCATCCTCATCATCTGTTATTACCCCACTGCAGAAAAAGGCCTCAGACATGTCCTTCCAACTGCGTCGGCTTATAATCTTTCTATGCCAGTCTATGTCAGCCAACTTTTTTACTTCGTTATTCCATCAACTTTCTTAGTTTGCCAATCCATCCTCTTCTCTTCCTTCCCATGCCTCTTTTGTAATCTCTGTTATTTCAATGTCCATCTATTATCTGTCATTCTCATTATATGCCAGCCATGTCCATTTCTTTTTCTTATATGTTGTTAGAATATCCTCTACTTTAGTTAGCTCTCGTATCCATCTTGCTATTTTCTTGTCTCTTATTGTTATTCCCATTATTATTCTTCCCATACCTCTTTGGAAAGAATAATACACACACTTACACACACACACACACACACACACACAAGTATATATATATATATATATATATATATATATATATATATATATATATATATATATATATATATATATATATATATATATGCACAGAATCGTGACCTATCTTAATGCTCGTGTAATTTTCACACCGCGAGATACACAAAAGAATGTTTCCGATTTAACTAATCTTTTATATTAATATTTAATCATTTATGGCTTCATTAAGAGTTTCCATTACAACAATAAGCGTTCCAACGTCTGAAGCTTCTTAAGATTTATTCTTATTCTTTCGAGTTAATGTGATGTTCAAACAGAAAGAAAATTCCGTTACGAATAACTTGACCCTTATTGAAACAAGGGTAACTTTAAAACCCGAGGCTCCTAATTATGATAATGCCAGCCGTCATACAATATCCTAATCTACATACCCTTGATAACGTCCACTTTAGAAGATAGGTCAAATAGATGCCAAGGCTTCCCACTCACATCAATTTAGCTCTTCACAAGTAGTTTTCGGTATACCCAAATACATACACATATACATACATAGATACATACATACATACACACACAGACACACACACATATATATATATATACATATATATATATATATACATATATATATATATATATATATCATATATATATAAATATATATATATATATATATATATACATACAAGATCACTTAAAAATTGGAATACAAAAGATTTGGGCAACATGGCCCGACGCTGGTGCCCGAGGACGCCATTCAGCGCCATCTTGGCATATGTAGAGAATTAATTTTCGTTGAAAATTGCAGTTATTACTCACAGACATTCATACACTAAATGCATATCATTTACACAACCTTAAAGGTATAAAATATATAAAAATCAAATAGGGACTTTCATGTACCTTTAAATTGCTATAAAAAAAAATGCAATCTTACCTAACGTGACTATTTTGTAATTGGCAATTCAAAATGGCCATGAAAGGCACAATATGAAATAAATGATCAAACGTATGGAGCCACATCGAAATTCTATTTTGAATAATCAATGTTGAAAATTAAACAAAGAAAGAGAAATAAAGAAAGAAAGAAAAAGTAGTAATGGTCGGAAATTCAGTAGTATACATAATGATATGCTCACGATATTCCGAAGGATTCTACAAGACGTCATATTCGTCATATAAAATCACTTCCATTTAAGAACAAGTAAACAGAATTAAGAAGCCATTTACGATCAATACATAGCATAAATACTATTCGTTTGATACTACGCCATTTCTCAAACAGTGTGTGGCTCAAGATAAAAAAGTACACTCACCTTTGAACTGTTGAATCATGGATGAAACCCTTATTTTTCAATGTCACAACATGTATTGCTTCATACACATCAAATGAAAATTCAAACCCCCCTCGCATGCAAAGTGTGCATGTTTAAGATCTTGAACCATCCAGTCCAAAACATCTTTTAAACCATTTCAATGTTCCTGCAGCCTGTCACATCTGAATTATACAATCTATTACACTAACATATCGTCATCCATTGTTTCTATGAAACCGAACCCCTTCAAATATACTGATCCATCCTTTTTATTATGCTGCCCATTTTACCTCGAATGCGTATCTATATTTCTTACCCGATCGATTCTTCGTACACCAAATATATTTTCTTAAGTAAAACCATCAGTGATTACCAAAACATGATACGTCTTAAAGTACAAAACAAATGACCAAAAATTGAATGTACTGTGATAGAAAAATATTTGTTTTACATTCTATTTCAGAATCCTACAAAATCCTATAATTTGATAGTATTCATGTAAATGTACGTTAAAACATTTTCTTTTATCTCATGGTCTAATTAAAAAAAATCGTAAAAGCACTTTTGAACCCTTATTTTTTCGTGTGACTTTCGAAAATAACAATCCGAACCATTCCTATAAAAATCACCAATATTAATGATTTTTTATAGGGTCAAAGGTCAACCCGAAGAAATTGGGATTGTTAAATCAAAAGGGATGCACATCTATAAAAGGCTTGATTTACTAATAGCCAGCAAAAAGGTTCAGGTTGAAACATCAAGGAACTTTATACCACCGCTTTCCAAACACGATCATTCTAAATATATTTCACGGGGAAGTTACAACCTTAGAATACATAAAACTATTTTCAAAGAAATTTAGTTACATAAATTTAGGTAGATTTCTTCCAAGAGGTTATAGCACGAAAAATTCTACGTGAAGTAGTCTAGATGCGTTTTCAGTATTATTAAACGAGTATTTGCCATATAATAACCTTGGAATTTCCAGGTTGATAATCAAGACTTCTTGAAGACACTACTGAGATTCTTTCTCAGTAAAATGGAAAAAAAAAAAAAACCTTTGAGATCTAAATGACATACTATACATGATTATATCAATGAAATATTCGTGAGAGAAATAATAATGTTTTTATTTTCAAATAATGATTAGCGCTCTCGTTGGAATTATGATTAGAAACTATTCCCCCCAGAGAAAATTTACTAGAGGTTTTGAAAATAGTTTTGGAATATTCGAATATGAATCTTGACTAATTTTTAGAGAAATTACAGCAAACGATGAGGAGTATGGCTCAAAATTTAATCTAGAAAATCATCCACACCAGGCCTTTTCATGAAAAATATATAAAATCACTATTTATTGCCTAATAATAGTAAACAATGACGCAGTATTGTGAAAATACAATAATGGGAAACTTGAAAAAAATAATTAGCACTATAATCTTTACAATCTTAATAAAAATACATTTCTAAACATTATTCAATAATCCATATGAAACCCAACTGAAATACTCCTGAGAATTGGTAAATAATGGGTAATAATGCATTAGGTTACACATATCAATCATAAAGATAATGAGATGTTGATGGTTATATTCGGGACCATCTGAAGAATTTCTATACCTATAATACATAATAATGTTTCTGTAAATTACAGCGGCATACTTCCAGAAAGTTACACTTGACAATGCCCCTATACCTGTTAAGATTGTTTGACTGAATGTGATCATGCAATGGAAATCCTCTAATAATAACTTTAAAGAATCTTAGTAAATACAGAAATCTTTCGCTAACATTGGGATATTTCAAAAACTTTTTTACTGAAGGATCTCATAAAAATATTCATTTGATGTTAATAGAATAGTTCTTGGGAGTAATTAACGAAGTCTTCCATGGCTTAAAAAAATTTTCAACGAAAATATGAGATTATCTTTAACGATAATTAACCCACTTTAACTCTCATTAAAATCATCTGAAAAGTGTCGATTGATATCGTATTTTGTATCATCAATGAACTATTTGGGAAAAAAAAGAGAAATTTTCACTGCTAGATATCACTAAAAATAGAAATGGAACACTACCATGGACAGAATCGCAAAAATTAGGGGTGAAAACAAAAACAAATTCACAACAATGATAATTAGACAGAAATTAAACTAAATGACAATCACGGTTACTATATATAAATTCAATAAAATCAAAATCCTGACAGCCATAAATGAATTCATAAAAATCACAACTACAATAATTTGGAATATAATAAGAAGCAAAATCAGTCATAATAATTAGGTATACCTTAAACAAAATCACGACAACGATAATTAGATAGAAGGTAAATCCAATCACAATCACGACCATTTGGCATATATAAAAAAATCACAAACAAGATAATTAGGCATAAATTAAAAAGAATCACAATAACAACTTGGTAAAATCCCTCAAAACTTAATCTAATCTAATCTCATAGCAGTCCATCGTTACATGGACAACATTGAAAGTTCATCTATAGATGTTAAATGTAGTGTGAAAACTCCTGCTGTTTGTGTACATTGATACGGCTTAACAAGCCCATCTTCGACTTAAATACCTTTCGTTATGTAGGTCACATCAAATAAGGATTTGGGGCTGTGTGGACCTCTTTGCTGGTGTGACGCTACTGCCCATTTAAGAATAGACCGGCAGCTCGACACTGTTCTAGGGCAGTGACTCTGTTATTAACACTCATTCTCCAGACCATGAGGTCACTGGTAAGAGTTTCCAGGTCAGTTGGTAGAATTCTATATTTATTCAAGGTTGACTTGGCTTCGGTGCTACTTTATGGACATGAGTCATGGTATGACAATGAAACAGTCTCCGATAGATTTAGTAGATTTGAGAACAAAGCCCTAAGAAGAATATTAGGAGTTAAATGGAAGGACAGGATTAGAAATGAAGCTATAAGAGATATTACTCGAGTGCCATTTGTGGATGATATTATGGTGGGTTAGATGGAGATGGTTAGGGCATGCTCTTTGCACTCCACAAGGGAGATTAGTTCACCAAACGTTCAGCTGGGCTACACAGGGCACTAGAAGAGTTGGAAGGCGCAGGCCTACATGGCTGAGGACTATGAAGCGCAAAGTAGGAGATGAGGAATGAAGAAGTATTGAATTAAAAGCTCAACATATAGACGACTGGCGAAATCTAACCAAGGCTCTTTGCGTCAATAGGCATAGGAGGAGATGATAACTTGGCTTGGTTTTTGTATAACTTCCGTGTATATCTTGTAGTTATCCATACGAAATTTTTGTGAGCCGTCCTTTGGGCATACGATTCTTGTACCCTAGCTAACGTACTTTGCGTTTGGTGAGCATGGTCTCTATGCTTATATATACCGTTCATTCTGGAATCCATGTGTGTGGAAGCCGATCTTTCATGTGAGGTCCATCATTTTCAGCTACGAGGAAATGTTAAAAAGTTTCAACTGCTTGAGATGGAGTTGAATCCAGGCCATTCACCATAAAAATCCAGTTTTATATACTTTGATTTAAGTGATTTAAGTGGTTAGTCACATGCGTTTTGTTTTCGTAAAAAAAAATGGTTCTCAGCTTGTCAAAAACAGCGAAGCCCAGTTAATTCTATCAAACATGTCTTCATCGATCTCAGTAGTGGGCAAAATAACGCTAACAAGGAATTTGAAAAATGTCTCCACCTGCAGTTGTGAATCATTAACATTGAAGAAAGGCATATTCAAATTTGGTTTCATTTTCTATACTAAGAATTCTGTCTTTCTTGTATTTATCTGTAAAACAAGTGACTTGTATATGGAAGATAGGGTATCCAAAATATGTGGGCCAAATGTGTCCAAAAAAAGCAATGGCATTGGCATATTGCAGGTCAGCTAATTAATTTCCTGATATTATTGTATGGGTATGTAAGCATCTGATAATAAACAGGCTACCATCCATTCGGTATTCTTTTTGGACCCCGTCTTCTTCGCTAAGTTTTCCTTATATTAATGTTATTACTTAAAAGATGAGCTGATTAAAAAGAACAGTGGCCATATCATCACCCTGCTTTACAGTACTACCATTTCCACACGGAAGGATGATCGGCGTCAATGACCTTAGACGTCAAGATGCCAGAAAACCTCAAATCAATCAATCAATCACAGGGAAGGATGAGGATTCCAAGTCATCAATAATGAGTTGCTTCTCTTTTGGAATGAAAGAGGTGAAGTATTTTGAGATATTTGCTAGGAACTCCATAATCTTACTCGGCTGCACTTTGTGAAGGTATACCCTGTGCGTGAAAATTTCTCCAGGTATTCTCTCAGGATCACAGCTTTTGCCTTTAAAGTTTTTTATTACACTCAAAACTTGTGAAATTCTGTAAGCTTGATAAGTGGTGAGTTGGGCAGAACATCAAAAACTAACTATCAAGTGTGCTGGCTGGATTGATTATGTTTTTATTGAGCCCAAAAACAGATTTGATGGCATTAAATAAAACTTGCATATTGTTTTGATTGGCAGAGGCTTGAATTCAAGTAGCCTTTTCTACCCGCCAACAGTTCTGTAGCGAACTTATTTGACAATGTGCTTCCGACCTCAGATCCCTCCATCTTTTATCCAGTGCAGATGAGTTAGGATTTGCAAGTTATGTGTCATGTGCTTTTCGTTTTTGCTCATGCAATATTGTGCATGGTGTCAAGAATTATCAAAACTGTCAGTATGAAAGCATTTAAAAATTAAGGCAGTTGTAGCCTCTGCAGCATCTTGTATTAGTTTGAAGAACTTATACCACCCAGTGTCAGGGACTTCCTCGGATTCTTCGGTTAAGGAAGAAAGTCCCTCAGCAACTTGGACACAGCAAGGATATCTGGTTTCTTGCTTTTCTTAGGTGCAGAACAGTTAAATTTTTTAGATGTGCCCTGATTACAGATTTGAGGTCGAATTTTTGCTTTGAAGATAGACCCCATCAGTCAATGATCTGTCCAACACTCTGCTCTATGCATGACAAGAGTTATGCTTACATCATTGGTGTGGCTCTGCTTGGTTATGAAGTAGCCAAACATTTCCCAGTGCTTGAATCTTATTATTATTATCATTACTATTATTAGCCAAGCTACAACCCTAGTTAGAAAAGCAAGATGCTATAAGCCCAAGGGCTCCAACAGGGAAAAATAGCCCAGTGAGGAAAGGAAATAAGGAAATAAATAAAGGATGAGAATAAATTAACAATATATCATTCTAAAAACAGTAACAGCTTCAAAACAGATATGTCCTATATAAACTATTAACAACGTCAAAAACAGACATGTCATATATAAAGTATAAAAAGACTCATGTTAGCCTGGTCAACATAAAAATATTTACTCCAACTTTGAACTTTTGAAATTCTACTGATTCAACTACCCGATTAGGAAGATCATTCCACAACTTGGTAACAGCTGGAATAAAACTTCTAGAATACTGTGTAGTATTGAGCCTCATGATGGAGAAGGTCTGGCTATTAGAATTAACTGCCTGCCTAGTATTACGAAAAGGATAGAATTGTCCAGGGAGATCTGAATGTAAAGGATGGTCAGAGCTAAGAAAAATCTTATGCAACATGCATAATGAACTAATTGAACGATGGTGCCAAAAATTAATATCTAGATCAGGAATAAGAAATTCAATAGACCGTAAGTTTCTGTCCAACAAATTAGGATGAGAATCAGCAGCTGAACACCAGATAGGAGAACAATACTCAAAACAAGGTAGAATGAAAGAATTAAAACACTTCTTCGGAATAGATTGATCACCGAAAATCTTGTAATACTTTCTCAATAAGCCAATTTTTTGTGCAACTGAAGAAGACACAGACCTAATGTGTTTCTCAAAACTAAATTTGCTGTCGAGAATCACACCTGAAATTTTAAAAGAGTCATAGAAATTTAAAGAAACATTATCAATACTGAGATCCGGATGTTGAGGACCCACCGTCCTTGACCTACTTACAATCTTACTTTGAGTTTTGTTAGGATTCAACTTCATACCACATAATTTGCACCATGCACTGATTTTAGCTAAATCTCTATTAAGGGATTCACCAACCCCAGATCTACATTCAGGGGATGGAACTGATGCAAAGAGAGTAGCATCATCTACATATGCAATAAGCTTGTTTTCTAGGCCAAAACACATGTCATGTGTATATAGTATGAAAAGTAATGGGCCAAGAACACTACCCTGTGGAACACTGGATATCACATTCCTATACTTACTATGGTGCCCATCAACAACAACTCTTTGAGATCTATTACTTAAAATATCAATAATAATGCTAAGAAACGACCCACCCACTCCCAACTGTTTCAGTTTGAAAACAAGGGCCTCATGATTAACACGGTCAAAGGCAGCACTAAAATCAAGACCAATCATACGAACTTCCTAACCATAATAAAGGGATTTCTGTATAGCATTGGGGATTGTAAGAAGGGCATCACATTCTCCAAGGCCTTTACGAAAACCAACTTGCAAACTAGGGAGTAGATGATTACCTTCAGCCAACCTATTAAGACGTTTTGCCAGAAGACGTTCAAAAACTTTAGATAATATGGGAGTTATGGAAATAGGGCGGTAATCAGTGGGACTTGAGAGCTACCACAAACACATTTACATAGAGGAGTAACATTACCAATTCTCCAACAAGTACTAAAAGCTCTTCTTGCTAACTTGCGCAAAATAACAGATAACTTTGGAGCTAAGAAATCTGCTGTCTTTATAAAAAAACAAAGGAAAAATACCATTTGGGTCTACACCTCCATAAGCATCAAGGTCCATCAACAGAGCTTTAATCTCATGAGATCGAAAAGCCAAACTAGTTAGTTTAGCCTCAGGAAAACAGGAATGAGGAAGTTCAAGTTTTTCATTACTCTGTTTACTGTCAAAAACATCAGCCAAAAGGGTTGCCTTTTCCTTTGGACAGTGAGTGACTGAGCCATCTGGTTTAAGTAAAGGAAGAACTGTTGCATCTACACCAAAGAGTGCAGATTTAAGGGTAGACCACCATTTATGTTCCTGAGTTGTACCAGAAAGGGTTTCTTTTATGGTTAAATTGTACTCCTTTTCAGTTGAGGCATAAACTCTCTGAGCAAAAGCTCGAAGCTGAGTATAGTTGTTCCAGGTCAAATCTGATCTGTTAGCCTTCCAAAGACGATAGGCCTCCTGCTTCTCCAAATAAGCACGTCTACAACCATCATTCAACCACGGTCTGTCCTTCACTCGGTACCTTAGTACACGAGAAGGGATACGCCTATCAATTATGTTGCCTAGATTCTCATTCAAAGGGACAACAGGACCTACACTACTATATAATTGTGACCAATTCAAGCACAAAAGATCATGCAAAATCCCATTCCAGTCTGCTTGGGATTTCATATAAATTTTACAAGAATATGATATATCAGGGACAGGCTGCTCAGTCTTCACTACTAATGAAATCAAGGCATGATCAGATGTCCCGACTGGAGAACCAACCTTACTAGTTATAACGCCAGGCGAGTCAGTGTATACTAGGTCCAAGCAATTACCAGACCTGTGAGTAGCTTCATTTATGATTTGCTCACCCCTGATTCAGAGGCAAAGTCTATAGCTCTTAAGCCATGGCGATCGGTAGGAGAGATAGAACTTAACCACTCCCTATGGTGAGCATTAAAATCACCAACAAAGACAAAAGAAGCCTTTCTATCATCTTGTATCTTAGCCATAATGGTAAGAAGACAATCGAAGATAGAATCATCCATGTCTGGATTCCGGTAAATCGAACACAAATAAAAGTTGTTATGCCTCCCACAAACGTTTATTACCTGAATCTCATGACGTCCACATTGATAGCAGGACTTATGAGAAGCAGGGTACTCGGTCCTAATATACACAGCCATTCCCCTGGCCCTAGGAATGGCATCACGTTTCAACATTATTGGCTTCTTAAAACCACTTATAAGGAGCTCAGATGACTGCCTCATATTAGAAACCAAAGTTTCTGAGCGGAAAAGAATATCATACTGTCTGGACACAACTGTAAGGTCTTGGATATTTGCATGAAGACCACGAATGTTGCAATACAGAAGACGACATTGACGAAATCTAGGACGTACTGGTCTCGGATTTCGCTCAATGTCTCCAGACAGCATAAGAATTAATAGAAATAATTAAGCTTTTCCTCGAGCTGGAATACTGTAGTATGTTTGTAATAACAAGATTGTGCTCAGCATTGATGGAGAATAGTTTATGGACATTAGTGTTGAAACTGCTTGTGCCATGATGATCTATGGCACCTCCCAGCACAAGCATTGAAATCTTCTAGTCAGACTACGTTGTCAGTTTTGTTGATGTTTTGTAGTACTGTATCAAGGACACAGTAGGCATCATCTTTATTTCGTCAGCATACAATATCAGGATGTAAGCACTCTTAGTCGTATATGCCCGGTCATAAGTCTTCCATTGATGCCTTCGTAACTATCAGGTAGGAGTGCAAACATCGTAGATCCTATGGGAATTGTTTGATAAAGCTTTCCAGTAGAAGATGTACCCTTCACCGACTTCGAGGAGAGAGTCCTCATCCGGGAGGATTATCTCACTTAGTTCAGTAATGTCTTCATTGTATCTACCCAGTTCGTTGGTAACTATTTTATCTCTCCTGGGTGATCTTGAAGTTTCGTCAGTAGTCTCATCACGAAGATTAATAAATTGGCAAGTTTATGTGATTAGTTTATAAATTCTTTTTTTTTCTGGTGACCGCCAACTACGTTGACTAAATATCCATGGTTAGAGATCTAGATCAAGCTCAGGGTGGATAATGTTTGGGCCACCTTTCCTAGGCCCATCTCCAAAACCCACTGTCCTTACTGCATAAAGAAGCCAGTCCAACTCTGAATCTGCTCCTACCGCACTACCCAATACCAAAGGGACATGATAATTGAGAATGATACACTGATTAGAATAAGAAACTACAAGCTTACTCTGTTAAATTATCATTACGGAGCCAACAGGCAAGAGTTGAGGTACCAGTAATGAACAGATTAAATCAAACAGAATCATGATAATCATAACTGCAAAAATTGAACAAAATCACAACCAGGATACAGTAATTAGACGTAAATTGAATAAAATCTCACTCACAATAACTAGGCCTAAAATACACACAGTCAAGGCAATTGGGTATAAATTATACAAAATGACAATACGATAAATAGGTATAGATTATACAGAACGACAACCCTGTTAAGTGAATATGGAAATAAAATCTCAATCACGATAATTGGGCTTGCACTAATACCAGTATATAATCCCTGTAACCAGATATATTATTATTATTATTATTATTATTATTATTATTATTATTATTATTATTATTATTATTATTATTATCATTATTATTATTATTACTTGCTAAGGTACAACCCTCGTTGGAAAAGCAAGATGCTATATGCCCATGGGCTCCAACAGGAAAAATAACCCAGTTAGGAAAAGAAATTAAAAAAAAACTACAAGAGAAGTTTAAGAACAATAATAGCATTAAAATAAATCTTTCAAATATAAATTATAAAGACTTGAAAATAACAAAAGGATAACGACTTCAAAATATCGAGAGGAAGAGAAACAAGAAAAAATAGTCTGCCGGAGTGTACCCTCGAGCAAGAGATCTCTAACCCAAGACAGTGGAATACTGTGGTACAGAGGCTATAGTACTATCCGAGACTAGAGAACAATACAATGGTTTTATTTTGGAGCGTCCTTCTCCTAGAAGGTTTGCTTACCATAGCTAGAGAGTCTCTTCTACCCTTACCCTAGGAAAGTAGCCACTGAACAATTATAGTGCAGGAGTTAACCTTTTGAGAAGAAGAAGAATTATTTTGTTATTTCAGTGTTGTCAAGATTATGAGGTAAGAGGAGAATGTGTAAAGAATAGGCCAGACTATTCTGAGTATGTGTTGGCAAAGATGAAATGAGCCGTAACCAGAGAGAGGGATCCAATTAAGTACTGTCTAGCTAGTCAAAGGACCCAATAACTCTCTAGTGGTAGTATCTCAAGGGGTGGTTTTTGTCTTGATCAACCTACTACCTACAAGTAGAATAAAATAAAAATAACGACACAAAAATATCATGATTTCGAGGTATAGCTCAAACATAACTATCGACCTTAATTCCACTATTCATAATTAGAAGAAAAAAACCTCAAATGATAGCCTAATCAGTTTAACATTTCAAGGAGTAAAACGATCAAAAGAACAGAAACATACACCAACGTTTATAAGATGCTCTATCTTGCAAATATCAGTTGGCAAACAGATTCACCCACAATACCTGAACCAAGTTCCTAATCAAGTTTAAGAAATCGTATTAAATTAATCATACCAAACTACTCAATTTTTTTTTTATATCACGTATTATGAACAGAAGAGGAATTAGAATGAATACAAAATCATTGTTAGCTATATCACATTACTACAGTAATCTTTCTAAGCTACTTAACAGTTCTAATACACCTAATGCTTGCATTGTATGCATGGCTCGGTTTTTTTACTATAATGGAGTAAGAGCATATAATCCAGTCTGTACTAAATATGAAAAAAAGAGCTGGAAAATTGAAATCAAATAAATTACCGAAACCCCAAAATCTAAACCTAATATTGATAAAAAATTATCAGATATTTTAGAGTAAAATTAGAGATTCAAAATACTTTTAAGACGTATAATGGTGAAAACACTAATAACTTGGCCATTAATTACACACGGACAAACAAAACATATACTTTCACACACACATACACACACACACACACATATATATATATATATATATATATATATATATATATATATATATATATATATGTGTGTGTGTGTGTGTGTGTGTGTGTGCGTAAGTATGTGTACGTGTGTGTACCTATTGACGTGTATATCATGACTACGGAAAATTTCGTCCACTTTCTTCCTGTTAAATATGATTAATAATCTATGGAGTTTAGAGTGAAGAGGAAAAAGGTTGAGCACTTTGTAAAATATCAAGTATTTTAGGCTCAATTTCGGTTATTCTAGAAAGATATAGCTTAAAAACTTACTTATTTCTAGTAAAACGATTCTCAATACATGTAATTCCCTAGTTCCTGAGAGAGAGAGAGAGAGAGAGAGAGAGAGAGAGAGAGAGAGAGAGAGAGAGAGAGAGATTTGTGATGATAAAGAAACTTGAAGAATACTTATATGAATCTGATAAAAATCTTGAACTTTTTATTGGTACAAAATGACAATAATTTACGGCTGAAAATCAATACAAGACGTAATAACAGGGTATAAAACAGAAAAGTATGAAATCGCGCATGATTGATATGAAATAAAACATTTTACTTGACTGTTATGGAAAGCGGGAAAAATATATAATATATATAATTCCTTGCTCGATATAGAATAACAAAAATCTTACAAATGAACAAAATCCAACTGTGAAACGAAGGTGAGTAGTAGGACTACGAGGATGGGGAAGGTCTATGAATATGTCAGTGCGCGGGAGGGAGGGAGGGAGAGCTCGAGTATTCAAGTGGCATCGACCAAGTGGGACATAACCTTCTTGGGAAGAACGGGAAGGGAGCTGAACTCGACTTAAGTAATCCCTTGCTTTTCCAGGTCGCTATGGACTTGAGAAATAGAATGTAACAGAAGGCTATACACGTTTTATTCTGAATTTGGTCACATACCAACAAAATTCAAGGAATAATATATATAAAAAAATATAGTAAAAACTGGAATAGTTTCTTAATTGATAAATAAGGTTTGTTACCTTAGTTTGCATTTTCCATGAGAGCAAGGTTAAACGATAAAACAAAACTAGGTCACTAGTTAAACAAATACCTTTCAACGAGACTAACTGCCCTTGCCTGGAGAGAGAGAGAGAGAGAGAGAGAGAGAGAGAGAGAGAGAGAGAGAGAGAGAGAGAGAGAGAGAGAGAATTATTTAAACACAGCATATTCAAAGGAAAATGTTCCTGAACACAATTATTACTGATAATAAAAGAATTCTGTAAAACAATAACGAGTCTAGACCATTTATAGGATCCATATAAACTTGTATATATGTTAACATCCAGTCAAAGCTCAACCCTCAACCACCCTTCTTCTTCTTCTTCTTCTTCTTATTATTATTATCATTATTATTATTATTATTATTATTATTATTATTATTATTATTATTATTATTATTACTACTAGATAAGTTACAACCCCAGTTACAAAAGCAGGATGCTATAACCCCAAGGGCTTCAACAGAGAAAAATAGCCCACTGAGGACAGAAAATAAATAAACTATAAGCGAAGTAACGAATAATGAATACAAAATAGCACAAGATCAGTAACAACGTTAAACTAGATGTGGCACATATAAACTATAGAGAGTTATGTCAGCCTGTCCAATAAAAAAAAAAAAAAAAAAAAAAAAAAAAAAAAACATTTGCAAGTCTCAGTGATTCAACTGCCTGATCAGGAAGATCATTCCACAATCTGATCACAGCTGGAATAAAACTTCTAGAATCATCATCATCATCATCTCCTCCCACGCCTATTGACGCTACGGGCTTCACAACTTCTAGAATACTGTGTAGAATGTATCCTTATGATGGGGACAGCATGGCTGTTAGAATTAATTGCATACCTATTATTTCATGAAGGATGGATAAAATTACGAGAAATTATATGCATTATGTATACAGAACTAATTGAACGAAGGTGCCAAAGATTAATATCTAGATCAGGAATAGTTGATTGACAGAAAGTTTTTGTCCAACTAATTAAGTTGATAGTCAGCAGCTAAAGACCAAAGAGGAGAACATTACTCGAAACCAAGCAGAATGAAAGAATTAGAATACTTCTTCAGAATAGATTGATCCTCGAAAATCTTAGACTTTCTAAGTAAGCCATGTTTTTTGCGCAATTGGAGAAGAAACAGACCGAATCAAAAGTATATATGCAATGAAGAATAGCACCTAAAATTTTAAAGGAATCGTATAAAGTTAAGGCACCATTATCACTGTAAAGATCTGGATGTTGATGAGCCACTGTCATCAACCTATTTACAATCATACTTTTAGTTTTGTTAGTGTTAAACTTCATGCCCCATAATTTGCACCCTGTACTAACTTTAGCTAGATCTCTATTAAGGGATTCACCAATCCCACATCTACATTCAATAGATGGAATTGATGCAAAGACAGTGTCATCATCTGCATATGCAACGAGCTTGTTTTCTGGGCCAAACCACATACCCTGTGTTTATAGTATAACAAGTAATTGGCCAAGAACACTGTTTTGAGAAGCATCAGCTATTATATTCCTAGACTCACTATGGTGACCATCAACAACTACTCTTTGCAATCTAATACTAAAAAATGCAATGATGACGCTAAGAAAAGACCCACCTATTTCCAATTCTTTAAATTTGAAGACAAAGGCCTCATGATTAACACGGTCAGAGGCAGCACTGAAAAACAGAGCAAAACAAAGAAAGAGTAATAGAAATTCCCACCCCATTAAAATGATTCCATTTTACTTGTACATTTCTACCATCATTTCCATGATGGCGATGTTCGCTAAAATCATCCATTACAGCATGCGCGTCCTTACATCGCAAATGTGTGATCGAGTCATGAGCGTTAAGGACAAATCTTTAACAAATAAAAATGGATATTGCTTTGTCAAGATTATCTTTAATTTAATGGAATGCTATGGGGATTTGTAACAATCTGTTTGAGTTAGAGTGATGTCATACTCCAACAAACCACATTATTCACTGTGTATTTTAAATATTTTTGAAAGAAAAATAACTGGTAAGGTTTATAAACTACACGAGTCCTAAGGATGGACAAAAGAGTTCATTGATTTGGAGGTGTAATGATTTTTATCAGATGTAATATATGTTGTGTAGCTGGAAATACAACAGAATATCCAAAACATAACATGGAAGCTCAGCATATGAAGGTCAAACTTAAGAGGGATAATTTAGATATAATGAATGCTTATAACACAAGTGACAGATTGACCGAAGAAGGATTTGAATATATGTATATATATATATATATATATATATATATATATATATATATATATAATGTATATATATACATATATATATATATATATATATAAATATATATATATATATATATATAAGATCAAGGAAATATTTATAGTAGTAGGGGATTTTAGTGCCTATCACCCCTTGTGGGTACCTGATATTGGCGAAAATAAAATCAATAATATTTAGAAAATGATGTGGGAAGTATTCAATGAAAATGATAATTTAGTTTTAGTTACGCTACCAGGACTCCCTAAAAGACTCAATCCTATTACAGAAAAATTTTCGACAATAGATTTATGTTTCACTTCATGCAAAATTGCGAATTATTCTAATATGCAATTGCTTAGAGACCATACACCAATTTTAACATGTAGTGACTGGGCAACGGACAAACAGGGTTATGGAAAAAGAAGAGGAGGGTGTTGGAAAAGGTAAATTTGCGGACATGGAATAATGATATAGACATAATAAAAATGGTCAATACGTTAGAACTGGGCAGTGAAATAAGTGAAATACAGGATTCCAATGTTGGAATGGTGAAATCTAGCGAAAATAATATCAAATAAACTAGTGAAAAGGTAAGCATCAAATATTAATAGACCTTGGTGGTTCCAGAAACAGCCAGACAGTGGCGGAAAGGCACTGATCGAAAATCGTATTCCAAAAAGCTTGGAATACGATGAATAAAATTAAGGGAATTCTTGTTGAAAATAACCATCCACTAATTAATCATGAAAACAAAATTATTTCCGATCCAATAGAAAGGGCAGAATTGCTAGAAGTCTTCGGAAAAAAAAAATGTGTCGATTGTTTTAGAGTCAGAGAGGGAAACGACTGAATGGATTCAAATAGCAAAACAAAAAGAATTTAAAAATTACTACAAATTATTTTCTACGGCTGAGCTAAAAGAGTGTATTAGAGAATGGCCGAATGAAAGTGCAACGGCGTCAGATAGTATTCACAACGAGTTCATCAATAATATGTCAAATAAGAAACGCCATCAATCATTAGGTTTTATGATTAAAAGATGAAGATTGATAACCTGTTCTTAGGTATGGAATAGGAGTATGATTTTCCAGGGCATAAAACCTGGAAAACCCGACGAACAGCCAGATTCCTACAAACCTATTGCATTGTTTATCATGCTCTGGGAAACTCATGGAAAGAATGGTCCACACACGACTTTATTGGGTATTGAAAAACAACAAACAACTGGGAAGAAAACAATGTTGATTTAGAAAAACTAAAAGTACAATAACTGATCATTTGGTGGCTGGATCACGAGATACGGCTCCAACAGTAAAAGTAGTTGTCTTTTATTTACAAAGCGCTGACGATACATTTGATTACAGTAAATAGCACTGATATATAAACTCGAACAAACAGCCACAGGAAGATTGGTAGCATGGAATTAAAGTTTTCTTAAAGATAGAGAGTATGTGGTACATGTAGAAATTAAGTATTCTAATTATATAAAAATCAAGGCCAGTCGTTTCTAAAGGCTCAGTCCTACGTCCGACACTTAAATATTAAGATGAGTGATATACCAAACGTAAAACCAATTAAAATTTCAGAATTTGCAGATGAAACACACTTTTATGTACCGGCAAATACATCTGAGATAGTTTGCTTAGAAATCTAGGATGCCATTGAAAGATTTTATGAATGGACTCTGAAATTGGGATTACGAATAAATACACGTAAGACGAAGATAATACATTTTACAAACAAGTGAATGACTATCTCACACCCAAATTAAAATTGCCTACAATGTGATTGAATGGGCACATGAATTCAAATACTTTGGATTGGTGTGAGGCAGTCCAAACCTTAATTGGAAGCATTACATTAACCAGTTAAGAACAATATGCCACCAAAGACTGAATTCATTGAAGGATATTTCTTTCAATGTCTGAGTAGTAGATTGGAAAACCTTGCTGATGTTTTATATAGCGTGTATGTTAATCAAATCGTAATATGAAATTACGGTACAGGTATATTCTTCAGCAGCTAGGAGTAACTTACAATAACTGGAGAAAATCAAAAATATTAGTTTACGATTTGCACAGGGACTAAAAAATACATTGCCGATTGTATCGCTACAATTATAGAGCAACATGGTTCCAATAAAAAGGAAAGAGCCCCCAAAACTGTTGCTTTACTATGTGATATTAAAGCAGTTCAATAAGAATCAGCCCACAGTAAGGAAATTTTTAATCGAGAGTAATTATTATTATTATTATTATTATTATTATTATTATTATTATTATTATTATTATTATTATTATTATTATTATTATTATTATTATTAGATAAGCTATAATCCTAGTTGGAAAAGCAGGATGCTATAATCCAAAGGGCTCCGACAAAGACAAATAACCCAGTGAGAAAAGAAAATAAATAGATATATAAAGTTAATATAAAGCATTTTAAGAACAGTAATAACATTAGATTAGAACTTTGATATATTAGAATATAAAAAGAGACTTATGTTAGCCTGTTCAACATAAAAACATTCGCCGCAAGTTTGAAGTTTTGGGGTTCCACGATTCAACTACCCGATTACAAAGATCATTCCAAAATTTGGTCATAGCTGGAATAAAACTTCTAGAATACTGTGTACTATTGAGCCTCATGATGGACAAGGCATGACTATTAGAATTAACTGCATACCTAGTATTACGTGCAGGATGGTACTGTCTGGGAGGATCTGAATGCAAAGGATGGTCAGAGTTATGAAAATTCTTATGCAACATACATAAAGATCTAATTGAACGGCGGTGCCAGAGATTAATATATAGATCAGGAATAAGATTCAATCCAATAAATTTTAGTAAGATGAGAATCAGCAGCTGAAGACCAGACAGGAGAACAATACTCAAAAACAAAGAAAATTGAAAGAATTAAAACTCTTCTTCAGATTAGATTGATTACCAAAAAAACTAAAAAGACTAACTCAATAAGACTATTTTTTGCAATTGAAGAAGAAACAGACCTAACGTGTTTCTCAAAAGTACATTCTCTATTATGAATCACACCAAAAATTGTGAGTTATATAAAGCTAAAGAAACATTAATAATGCCGAGATGTGAATGTTGACAAGCCACAGTCCTCGATCTACTTACAATCATACTTTCAGTTTTGTAAGGATTAAACTTTATGTCCCATAATTTGCACCATGCACTAATTTTAGTTGGATCTTTATTAAGAGATTTAGCAACCCAAGATCCACATTCAGGGGATGGAATTGAAGCAAAGAGTGTAGCATCACCAGGCATATGCAACGGGACTTTTATTGTGTAAAAAGTAAAGTTAGGGAAAGCTGAAATGAACATTAGGTAATTACATGTTCAGATACCGTAATATCCTGTACAATTTCCTTGACCTCTATTTCAATGATAAAGCATAAAGATAAAAATAAAATCAAAAGTCCTGGGGCAATATATGCTTATTGAAATGAATAACAAAGGTATTTACGTAAACATGCAGTTGATTCCAAACCACAAGAGAATTATAGGGAACGTACTGGCAGATGCAACAGCAAAACAAGGGTCCACTATAAATGAACCATAAACAACCTCATGTCGATGACGGGAAGAAAACAATATTAAAGACAAAAATAACAGAAAGATGGCAAATCAGGTTAGACATTATTAAATCAAGTCGGTGAGACGTTATTAAATCGAGTAAGTGTCTCGGGAGGTGGCTTATTGGGAGGTGGCTTATTGTAGAAATAGGAAAATAGAACCCTTGATGGGCAATTTGAGCACTGGGCATGCAGTATCTCTATGTAGTACATGTAATGTAGGGAACATATTCAACACATAATAATAAATTGTAAGAAATGCAATAAACAAAGTAACAGCCTAAAAAATCCAATCAACAGGACTCAAATTGAACAGCGCTTTGAATAATATACTAGGAAAATATGAATATAACGATGTACAAGAGAGGGAGAACCTTATTAACGAAAACTAATTTCCTAAACATATTATATTCATCGATGAAATTTACTATCCGTCAGGGGACTAATTATCAAATTTAATCACTACACCCACCTGAAAGCTCCTTCGTAAAGAGACTACATTCAATGTTATGATTTTTGCAAGTTAATAAAGAAATCACATGAAGTTTCTTTTGAATATTGATGAATATAAAATCTATAAAAATTTTGTGAAAATGTTTGAACAAGATAGACAATATCAATGAAACGGGGAACATCAATAATAAAGGTGTTTAACTTCATGGAGCAGAGTGAAAATGTTATTCCTTTAATTCGGTAAAGGATCTTACTATCATACACTGACATAATAATATCTCCATTTTGTGAACTGCAGTCTTTAGTGCTAATGTTTTATTTTTGTATCTTAATTACAGGGAGTACATTGATTCCAAGAATGAGCCGTATCTCATACTAAAGTAGCAGAAGAAGAAGAAGAAGAAGAATAAGTATGTCTAGAAAAGATAAATAATGGTAATGGAAATCTTAAAGAATTATTCACGGTTAGAATTGAATGCCATGCCGTGGTTGTGATGACTATCTGTAAATCGAAACTGGGAGATTAAAATTTTTTCCTTTGAATTGTAGTCGGGGGGGGGGCGGGGGGCAAAAAGTTGATTGATCTTAAGTCTCTCAATGATAAAGCAAAGTCGCTATTCACTGAGCGATGGAAATTTACAAAACTCACACATTTCTATCGATCTATGAAAAGGAATGTTGAGGTGAAGTGATAATGGTTGGCTACATGATATTTTCATGTTGTTTTGAGACATCAGAACTGACTGGTAAGGTGTGCAGGGACCATGGGGGTGTGCATGCCCAAGTATTTGGGTAGCTGGAGAATTAAAAGTAAGGTCAACTTTGCATATAGACCTTTATAGCTTCCTTTTAAGTAGTAGCCATATAAATGTAGCTTTCAGAAATTATGCTGGGTGTTGATGCATGTATATCAGGAAACTCCAGATATTATCTAATATTTGCACGGAATGTCATTAGTGTATACACTATTTTTTGTAATGGAGTTATATTTGAGATTCATTTGACTGGGTAATAAGGATTCCTACATTGAGTAAAAAACAATATTATGGGGTTCTGATGAATATGTTTTGGCTCTTAGTGTTAGTTTTTGTAATTACGAATGAAATTTAATGTTAGGTTCAACAGACTGAGGACTGTAGATATCAAATCATTCTTTTTCAGTGGTATTTTCCTTTGTTTTTTAAGTGAAATTTGATCGTTAAGTCAAGTATCTGTTAGATAAAACCCAGTTAAGGTTAGGTCAGATAACTACTGTTGAAGATTATTGACAATGACACTTTCTAAAGCCATTCTGCTATTGATGTTGACATTGTGTGTTCATTCAGCAAAGCTAATGTTGCAATGTAGTGGGGTTTAGGTTAGCAATGGCCAAAATCAAACATATTCTACTTATATTCTACTCCGTATATATGCAAGTAGTTAAATAATCTTATAAATTAATTTTCATACACTCGTAATCTTACCTTGAAATAAATATTTATCAAAACTAACAATATCTATTTTAGCAACAATTATGTACCATGAAAAAAAGGTACTCTATTTTAATCATAAAATTTATCATTTACACACTCTCGTGAGGTTCATGTGGCGTTATCCTGGAAAAGCTACTATTAGAGTTAGACTTCTCTTGCTAGAGGGTACACTCGGGCACACTATGCTATATAATTTCTCTTCCTCTTTTTTCTTAGTTAAAGTTTTTATGGTTTATATGGGAAATATATATTTTAATATTGATATTTTATTTTTTCTTGTTTACTTTCCTCACTGGGCTATTTTCCTTGTTGGGGCACCTGGGCTTATAGCATCCTGCTTTTCCAACTAGGGTTGTAGCTTAGCAAATAATAATAATAATAATAATAATAATAATAATAATAATATCTATCTTCCGATCTATCTACCTATCTAAATATCTATCTATTTACCTATCTATCTATCTCTCTATCTATCTATATCTATATATATATACACACACACACATATATATATATATATATATATATATATATATATATATATATATATATATATGCATATATATATATATATATATATATATATATATATATATATATATATATATATATATGATAAATTTTGCACATTTAGACGTGTTTTTCATATTCAAATAAGCCATATATATTTTTGATACATTAATGTCTGGATTCTCTTAACGACCTCGGGATCAGAGCCCCAGGCGAAATCACACAAAGACAAGAGCTTGTGTCCGGCCGGGAATCGAACCCTGGTCGGCAAGCTTGTACAGACAGTGACTAAACCACTTGGCCACGAAGAAAGATAAAAGTCAATGACAATTCTTCTGTACTTATACCTGTCGAATTCAGGTGTTTTGTACTTAGAATTGAAATCAACCCATCTTCACCATCGTAGCCAATTGGTAGTTTGTTACTTGGCATTCAATTAATGATAAATTTTGCACACTTAGACGTGTTTTTCATATTTGAATATATATATATATATATATATATATATATATATATATATATATATATATATATATATATATACACACACACACACACACACATATATATATATATATATATATATATATATTGCATGATCATTATTCACAGTTATAATAATATCTTTGTGATGGTAATCCTGTTGTGAACAATACGGGATTTTCTTTATTTCAGATAATTCGATGCATAATGTTATCATATGAATATTTTAGAGAAGCCATCCTTAGATACGAAGTCTGACTACCGGGTGTAGTTTGAAACTCAGTACATTGTGCACAAAACATCTTGCATAAGGTGACGTAATTAGGCTACTGTACATTCTATTTGATCTTTACCAGACAAATGAGAGAGAGAGAGAGAGAGAGAGAGAGAGAGAGAGAGAGAGAGAGAGAGAGAGAGAGAGAGAGTACTTTTGTGAATGCTCGCAGTTCAACTTCATATTCTTTGTAGTCATCCTTTATTTCCCAGGGCAAAAGAAATAAAACTTTCCCCTCTCTTTGTGCCGGACAAGCCTTCTCCAATTCAATTGGAGCCATAGAGATAATTGGAGTGTCCCTACAGCAAAGGTTCTTCATTTTCTCTGATATAAGAAAATTACTTTAATTATCATTTGTTTTTTTCCGATGGCAAACAAACATGAAGTTTCACAGAGATGGAATAACGAAATATCCACATTTTCTTATTGCTTCGGTTACACGAAATTAATAGATAGATTAATGAGAAAAACGATTATTCGACATAGGTTATAATGACACAGTAAACTATTTATAGGCTAGATGATAATGGACAAAGCTGAGATCTAGCATCCAAAAGTAAAGAATTCACACACGCTCGTACACAGTAACTGTATTTTCTTTTTTTTATATCTCGCTCTCCCCCACTGATAATAACCTGTTTAAGCCTCCCTTTACATGAATAGATCTGTTTGAGTTTTTTTCTTGCCCGGAAACTCTTGTATATAAACTTGCTATCTATTGAAATAAATCTAGTTGCATCCACTCCGCCTCTCAGTTATAACCTAAAGGCCCACTCGCACAATTGGTGCCAGATAGTCTTATCTCTACTTTTTTTTTGGGGGGGGGGAGGGGAATTGAGGAGGTAAGCAATCTAACCTATTTCTATAAAATAAAGAAAAATTAAGAAGTTAACCAAAAACATGTATCCGATTTGACGGACCCGTCACTTTAAAAAATCATTTATTTTGTAAGTTTAATCTCAAAAACAAATCTTTTAAAAGCCTCTAATTGTTCGTCCTTGTACAGGTTTGATTGCTCATTTATAACAGAGAATATCAGATTTCTGCGTCAAAAAGAAATCAATTGCCTCTTGTGCAACCAATTTCGTGATTTGAATAGAATTTGCGCTTACCTTACATTGAAATCTGAGAAGACTTGAAAAATGTCCTAGGTCTGACAATTACCTTAGGGAAAGATCGCATTTTTTCCTACTTTTAACTCTGGTTTTGATTAGTTTCTCTTGGGACCATCGTCTAAATTTCATAAGTGATATTTTGTATTGACCTTGCCCTTATAACTATCCCAGATGTCATATGGGGAATAATTACCATCTTCGACAACATGAAAGATTCGTTAAATATTCAAGGGGTTGGTAAATATTACATTTGAATTTTAATTAGCTTTATCTTTAATGAAAAGCTAAAAGCTAGTATTACCTCCTCACATATTTGACGCAAAATTTGATTAGAATTAAAACACCTACAAAACAAGATATAACACAATGCATGGTTTCGCGGTGACATGTTTTACTAAATCTATTAACGGACTTTTTTATATGAATCATGACTTCATTACTCTACACATCTTTATTTATATAGATTGCTTAATCGTTGATGTTAACATAAACTATTTTCCAGCAAAGGCACGTACTGTACAAGTTCGTTCAATCTAACTCGCGCAAAAATATCCGTGAAATATATTTCTTTTAGGAGATCGAATTTATTACCAATTGTACTCCTTAGTTTCTATAAGAAGTTTACTCTGTCGGTTCGGGACAATTCAATATTTCAATAAGTGTTATTGTTCTAGCTTTCGCTGTCACCCATTTTAAATATGGCGAGATATTATTACGTGCAAAAGACTTCAATTATAATTGGAAAAAGATCATGCGGATTATGAAGCTGTCGGATTCTAAGCCCCAGCCGTTGGTTGGTTTCCGAGCTGCGATGGAATATAGGAGTAAAACCTCTGCAATATTATTGATAGATCGTAGCCCTAAGCATTTGAAAAGGTTTCATTCAGGATGCTGGAAAGAGGCAAAAAACCATCAGTAATCTGAAAAGGTTCGAGTCACCTACAGTACAGTGTCGAAATTAATCTGGAGTGCTGCTGAGATTTGTTCCTTCTGTTAAGGAATTTCATTTCATTAATTCAATCTTCATTAGAGGAGCGTCCTTTCTTTTCCCAATTCTATTATCAAAAAACATTTAAGGGTATTTACCTTTAATTAATTTTCCATGCGTTACACTGTTTTTACTGTGGTGGCCAATGTGGTGACGTCCCTGACTGGTCATCGCCAGACTGTGGTTCGAGTCCCGCTCAAATTCATTAGTTCCTTTGGTTGCTGCAGCCTCACCATCTTTGTGAGATAAGGAAGGGGGGGGGAAGGGGGCTTGGGGGAGCTTATAGGTCTATGTGCTGAGTCATTAGCAGCCATTGCCTGATCTTCCCTGGTCCTAGCTTGAGTGGAGAGGAGGCTTAGGCGCTGATCATATTTATATATGGTCGGTTTCTAGGGCATTGTCCTGCTTGATAGGGCAATATCCCCGTCCCTTGCCTCTGCCATTCATGAGCGGGCTTTAAACCATTAAACTATTAAAGTAGATAAGTGATATTACATAAAAAAATATTGTAATGTTCATGTGTTCTCTGGTGGATAGGCAAAGATTTGCTGCAGCCTCACCATCTTTGTGAGATAAGGAAGGGGGGGGGGAAGGGGGCTTGGGGGAGCTTATAGGTCTATGTGCTGAGTCATTAGCAGCCATTGCCTGATCTTCCCTGGTCCTAGCTTGAGTGGAGAGGAGGCTTAGGCGCTGATCATATTTATATATGGTCGGTTTCTAGGGCATTGTCCTGCTTGATAGGGCAATATCCCCGTCCCTTGCCTCTGCCATTCATGAGCGGGCTTTAAACCATTAAACTATTAAAGTAGATAAGTGATATTACATAAAAAAATATTGTAATGTTCATGTGTTCTCTGGTGGATAGGCAAAGATTTGCTGCAGCCTCACCATCTTTGTGAGATAAGGAAGGGGGGGGGGGGAAGGGGGCTTGGGGGAGCTTATAGGTCTATGTGCTGAGTCATTAGCAGCCATTGCCTGATCTTCCCTGGTCCTAGCTTGAGTGGAGAGGAGGCTTAGGCGCTGATCATATTTATATATGGTCGGTTTCTAGGGCATTGTCCTGCTTGATAGGGCAATATCCCCGTCCCTTGCCTCTGCCATTCATGAGCGGGCTTTAAACCATTAAACTATTAAAGTAGATAAGTGATATTACATAAAAAAATATTGTAATGTTCATGTGTTCTCTGGTGGATAGGCAAAGATTTGTCTGTAATAGATACTCTGTATCACCGCAACGTTCATCTAATAACATCCAAAATATCAACGATTTTTTAAATATAATTTCCAACACTGTCCCAATCATGAGTGCAATTATGTATTCTCTCAAACCGTGATAGACCCAAACAATGATGGAATAGGCCATACATAAGGTCACTTTATTCTAAGATTTGCTAACCTTTTTCTCTAATACGGTTCTGTAATAAAGTTCCGAATTAAAATCCTTCATGGTAACAAACAGATTTCTGGAAACCGTTTTATGGCTCTCCAGGTAGAAAACCAAATGTATGGGAATATGGATATAGAGAAACCGTCATTTGCCCACACTGGAACGAATAGCAAGCACTTGGACCTGCAAACGACATCACATTCGGTACCGATCAAGCATCAAATACCATCTACGCTGAAAGTTCTGTATTTCATTCAAAACGCGATATTAATTCATTTGAGTAGGTGAGCAGGAAGTCGCGTCCCATATATCGTTCTGTAGCTCCATCTAGCTAACCACTTATATCATAAACCATAAATATCTAGAAAAACTCACCCTAAAATTTCAAGCAAACCAATATTTCATATGCTTAACTGCAGGCAGACAGGTGTGTTGCTAAATGTTCACAACTAAGCATAAATTATATTCTTTATCAAATAAACCATTCAAAATAGTTAATAAACTACATAAATTTATTATAGTATTACAAAGACATGAAGAATCCCTTTTTTCATAACATTGATAGAGTCAAGTTATCGATGCATGTTTGTACTTTACATATTATTATTATTATTATTATTATTATTATTATTATTACTAGTTAAGCTACAAGCCTAGTTGGAAAAGAAAGATACTATAATCCCAAGGGCTCCAACAGTGAAAAATAGCCCAGTGAGGAAAGGAAATCAGGAAATAAATAAACAAGAAGTAATAAACAGTTGAAATAAAATATTCTAAAAACATTAACAACATTAAAACAGATTTATTATATTAACTATAAAAAGCTTATGTCAGCCTGGAAATAAAGATACAAAACATGCACATACATTGTACAAAAGCAAACATCAAAAGTGTACGAACCATCTCCAAGTGTGAACAGCTCAAAGTCCCCTAATGAAGTAAAGTTTCAAGTTGCGCTCTGCGTGGGAAGATCTGACGACAGACTCACCTCTGAAAAAAAGACAACAAGCAACATTTATTTCCATCTTATCACTATGTTAAAACTCGTTACGTTCTTCACCCTGTCACCTTTCATAATATTACATAGGTAGTATAATAACTGATTTCAACAACTTCAACCTTTAATTGCTTTGCAAATCTAAGCACGATTTCAATAGAGTTGATTCAACATCTGCAATCAATATAATACATATCCCGTTATCTTCCTTGTTTCACCTGTTCTCTAATTCACAAGTTCTCTCATCTTTTAATCATTGGTTTCTTGAATTCCCGCACTACAATTCATTATTCCACCTTCCTTTGTTTTATTTACCCTCATAATCATACTCCTTCTGATGTGCACTTTCCCTTTCCTTATAAAGTCTTTAAAACACTTTCACCACAAATAAAGTTTCCCTTTATTATCATAAACTAAAAACGTATCATCTGTGAACATCAAGCAATCCACAATGTTAACAACCAAATTTCCATGACAGCCCTAGAACTCAATGTTAACAGCCGCATAACTAAATTTAGGGGGAACTTGAGTGCAAGAGCAACGTGGGTCACACTTCTCACTTGTTAGTCACACTGATGTCCTTGCTTTTAAGTTCCCAATGCATCTTCATATTGTTCCTAAGCAAATGACTTTAATACCGTGATTAAAAACATCAATGAAAGTGGTTAATTAAAAAGATGACCTTGAATTCCATTTATATATCACACTTAACATTGCTCAAAAGGTATAATTTCAAAGACAACATAAAAAGTTTGTTTTTGCTTAATTTTACTGGCATAGATCTCTAGTACTGATATATAAAATATATATTTGACTTGATAAAAGTACCACTACATTTGACTGCAACCCTTATACTGTATATTTAACCACTTACAGGTATCATATACAAAGCATCTTTTCAAGACACATTTTTTTTATAAATAACTGCAAATAAAAGCATATATGCAAGGTATGCTAAATAAAATATCAAATAATGAAAAATTCTATATTTAATTCAATTCTCCATTAAAAATGTAAATCCTTTTAGGATGATAATACCCTAGGTTTTACGATAAAAAACTTGAAAATCCTTTTTAACACTGTCCTCTCTCGATTTAAAGAAGAGACTTTACTCTCTACTGGAAAAAGCTTTTGCGAAGAACACCCGAGGGATGGAGGGCGTCAGAGGAAGAATGAACAAAAAGCTTCCAGTAACGTTGCATAACCACGAACATGAGCACAGCAAAATGAAAACATTGTGAATATGAACAATCGCATCCATCAAAGGTGTCAGCCAAGAGAAAGGGGAAGCAACGTCAAAAACGACTGCTCTGCTTGTGTGGGGCTGAGGAAAGGAAGTGTGCAGGTTGATTGCGTCAATCATGGAAACAATAGTTGTCATTCAAACGACACCCCCAGCCACACTATCTCGGCAACAAAACGCTTGTTGCTTACCGCTTTCAAAAGTTACCTACTCAACAATTCCAATGCTGTAACGTCCATATGTAGAAGAATAAAATTATCAGGTGTTACACTGAAAATAAAACGATATACATAAACAAAATAATACATTATCGCACACACACATTAACTAATATAATTATTATAACCACTGTCTTTCCTAGCCAAGCTGAAACACTAGTTGGAAAAGGTGAATACTAAAAGACCCAGTGTCCACCGTAAAAAAGGGAAAAAATGCCCTGGTACGAAAACGTACATTGAAAAGTAAAGCATAAACTTTATTTAAAAGGAAAAAAGAAACAAATAAAATACACAACCATGAAAAATACATAATATAATAAGAAACTAATTATGTACAAAGTTTTCGGTCAACTTAGTTTTGATACCGGAAAGTTACATCAATTAAATGACCTAATTATGACGACTATTCGGCAATATTTTCCCAGCAGTAATAAAACTTCTGAAATACTGTTTGGTATTATACCTCAAATAAGAACAGGAGAGACTTATAGAATTAACTTACTATCTAGTATTACTTAAATGATGGTATACTGTAGTCAGGATTCGGAAAGATCTAAATCTAAAGGAAGGTCAGTATTGTTTATTAGGAAATTTAATAAACTTCAAGTTTATGTCCAACAGTTGAGATTCAGCCTCTGAAGACCAGACGGACGAATAACATTAAAAGAAATAACAGAATAAACGAACCATAGCGTTTCATCAGGATACAGCTCTCTCCCGAAACCTTCAAAGACTTTTTACTTTACGGATTAACAGCGCAATTGAAGAGATTATTATTATTATTATTATTATTATTATTATTATTATTATTATTATTATTATTACAAGCCATACTACAACCATAATTGGAAGAGCAGAATGCTACAATCCCAAGGGGTACAACAGGGAAAGTAACTAAGGTGCGGGAAGGATATAGAGAAGTAATAAATAAACTATAAATGACAAATTATAAATATTATAATATGTATTAAGATCAGTAACAGCGTTACACAGGCTATGAAACGAGATTTATGTTAACCTGTTGAGCAGAAAAGCCTTTGCAAGTTCTGAAGTTCCCCCGATTTAACTATCATATTAGGAAGACTATTCCTTGATCTGCTAACACTTGGAATAAAAACTGCCAGAATACACGGGGCACGTTTCTGAACGCGATTTAGAATGAAAATTATTTGCATGCTGTTAAAGAAAACCTATCAATAAAAATGGCACGTGTAGGTAAATCCAATATATTTGACTAATTTTTTTTTTTTTTTAGATCTAACTTAACCCCATTAACTTGTGCCATGCAATAACTTTAGCTTGATTACGTACAGTATACTCAGGAAAATGGATCAAGGAAGCAACCAAACTTCTGTACTTAGGAGATGGGATCGAAGCGAAGAGAGTAACATTAACTGCATTGGCAACAGCTTGCATAAAAGGACAAACTACATATCATGAATATATAATGTAAAAGACAATGAACAGAGAACACTATTCCGAGTAACAGCAGAGATTGCAATACATTAGTTACAATTTCAATAATGATTTTAAGAAATTTTCTGCTAGTAAGGTTTAAAAGACGCTCAATGAATGGCAAAGGCAAGAGATAGTGATAAAGCCCTAGAGACTGACCAGATATACTATCCATATGATCCCCCCCCCAAGTTTCATTCCCCTCCAAGCTAGGACCAGGGAGAGCCAGTTAATGACAGCAGGTAACTCAGCAGCTAGACCTATAGGCTCTTCCATACACCCAATCCTTAACTCAAAAGGATGGTTAGGTTGCAGACATTACAATACTCTGGTAAACATCAAATACATCAACCAGAAGGTTGCTATTTACTTTAGATAGTCAGTGACAAACTCATTTGGCTTTAAGCAAAGGAGGAATTGTAAAGCCACACTAAAATTTGTGGATTTGAAGCCAGCTAATCGTACTAGATATTCCCAAGTTTTGCCAGAAACGTTTTTAATGTCCATACTGTAAGTATTCATTTTTAGCTAAAACGTAAATTCTTAACCACTGTCAAAAGTCAGAAGTCAAATCATGTGCATACGGTTTCCAAAGGTTATAAACCTTTATTTCTCAAAATAAGCTATTCTAAATCTTTTTAGGTATCACTAATGATACAAGAGTTTCCAAAACATATTCTAACAAGCAAGTACTAGTGAGAAGCACAGGAGAAAACGAAATAGTGTGAATTTCATATGACACAAAGATTGTTTGCAAAAGAAAACTGAAGTTCAAGATACAAGCAAAATTAATGTATGGGATAAATTTGTAAACTAACTTTCCATGGAATAACGTTCTATAAAATGGAACACCTCTTTAGAGTAAGTGAACAAAATGACAGAACGGTAAAAGAGCGGGTGAACCAAAGACTGGACAGTACAAGAGAAACAGGTCATCCATAAAAGTTGTTAAATCGAAAAATATTCAACACAAAAGAGTAAATATGCATTAAATAATAGTTGCCCAATTTCATATTGGGTTGTTTTATGCTGGTAAAATGGATTGGCAGCTAGACTGAGACCCGGCAATCAGTATGGCCTGCTTTTGATATCTTTACATTTGTAATTCCTGGGCCTACTTGGTCAACAAATCCCTACCATATTCTTTTGTAAAACTAACTTAACTACCTTTAGGATTGAAGTTGAATTATGAAACAAACCTGAAATCGTCCAAAATATAGGTGACCTTCATAAAGTTATATAATTTAGGCCAAAGGCCAGCTACTGAGAGTGGTGAGATCATTCAATGTCATCATAAATTGAATATTTATATAAAAAAACAACATTTCATTAAATATAAAAAAATCATACATTCAAAAACATAAATGAAAATTATTTCATGAAATATGTGCGATGGAGATACCACTGAGATGGTATTTGCGACTTAGATTTACTAATTTCGCGCAGGACACCTCTAGTCCAACCGACAGTCATCTGTCATTAGGACAGTCTGCGCACTGACAACATCCACAATATACATGTGACCTTTAGACTACGCTGAAAATGTTTGGCTTGACCGGAAATAATGCCAATTTCAACAACAGCAGAAGGGCAGGTGGAAATAGGAATGAGATAATAGAAGAATTGGGGACAAACGCGCAAACGAAGGCATTGAATATAATAGAGGATCAGGTCGAATTGCGTATTATTATTATTATTATTATTATTATTACAAGCCAAGCTACAACCCTAGTTAGAAAAGCAAGATGCTATAAGCCCAAGGGCCCCGACAGGGAAAAACAGCATGTACTGGGTAAGTTACCTGCGCATAAAGGAAAACAGAAGATGTCGTTGTTAACAATAAAAAAATGTAGATTAATTTGCATTTTAAACGATTGG